>NW_006911413.1:0-78858 GCF_000523455.1 Bipolaris oryzae ATCC 44560 | reverse complement strand
TCGCGTAAGAAAGCGAGTTTAAGTTAATCTAAATAAACGCTTTAGTAACGTTAAAAGTATTAAGGCTACTATTAACTAAGCAGCAGCTCTATAGGTATAATAGATAGGTATTTTAGTAGAAAAAGAAGCAGAAAAGGCAGTAATAGTAGCGGCAGCTCTTACTCTTAGCTCTATATNTACTAAGTGGCAAATGTAATTATTGTTGTTGAGAAAATCGCGAATCTAAACTGTGTCATAGGGTGGCCAAGGTGGCCGACCACTATATGTGGCCGAACACTATATGGCCGAGCTTACAGTAGTGACAAGTTGTAACAATGTTAGCGAATTCTGACAGCCTGGCTGAGGGAAGCCACTAGTACACAAGGGCACCATGACCCATTCATACGCTGCAGTAAAGTACGCGACGTCTCTTGCATCTGCATTGGCCGTCCGATGGGACAGTTGATACACCTCCATTTGCTAAGCCATCCATCGCGATCCGACAAGAAAACGCACTACGCCTTACCCTTCTTTTCCCCACTCTTTCTTCGCCCCTTCTTCGACTCAACCTTTGTCTCTTTCGCCTTAACACCATTAGATTTTTCCTTTGTCGCAACTTCAGTTGCAACTTCAACACCGCCGCCCTTCTTCTCCTTGCGACCCGCTTTCTCCTTTGCGCTCACATGGCCATTCTTCTCTTTTGATGCTCCATTCGTACTCTTCTCCGCCTTTGGTACAATAGCCCTGGGATCCTTGCCTTTCTTGCGCATCGACTTGGCCTGAGCTTTCTCGATGTACTTCTGATCCTCTTCCTCATCAAATCCACCAAAATCTGATTCTTCGTCACTGTCGGCGCCGATGGGAGTACGATCAATGATTTCAATCTCAGTGGTTGTGTCTGAGCTGCCTGTACCGTTGGTCTTGGTAGCCTCATTGGCGCCAATTGCATTAGGTGGTGTAGGGCCAATTTTCTTGAACTTGGCGACAAAGAAACCGTCGACATTGTAAGTATGAGGATAGTACCTCCTGGTCATCTATCAGGATATTAGTACAAGTCGTTCAAGTCTTCCTGGAACCGGGAAAAATCTTACCTTCATCGACGGATGGAAAGTCTTGCCACCAATTCTCGTGAAACCCTCCTTACCAAAAGTAAGACCAGTCTCAACAAGCTTGACATTCGGCCTCTTGTTAAGCGCATACTGTACAACCTGCTCATTTTCCTCGACAGTAACGGAACAAGTACTGTAAACAATGTAACCGCCCGTCTTGGAGTGGTGGTTGACGGAGTCAATGGCAGCAAGCAGCAATTGCTTCTGCAAGTGAGGCAGCTTCATGAAATCGGCCTCGGTCTTATTGGTCTTGACACTAGCATCCTTGGCGATAACACCAGTACCGGAGCAAGGCGCATCGAGCAACACACGGTCAAAGCCACTCATGACTCTAGGGAACTCCAAAGCCGAGTAGTGGGAAACGATCACGTTCCTTGCGCCCAGACGGTGTATGTTTCCTATCAGACCCTTGGCACGATCTTTGTTGGCATCGTTGGCGAAGATGCACCCTGTATTCTTCATGAGTGCTGCCAAATGTGTTGTTTTACCACCGGGAGCAGCAGCCATCTGGTTAAAATAGTATTAGTATCAAGTCGCAAGGTAGACACCTTAGTGTTGCTCACATCTAGTACTCTCTCGTTCTCCTGTGGCGCAAGAGCCATGACGGGCAAGAACGAGGAAGCAGCCTGTAGAATGTAGTGTCCGGCGAGATACTCCGGCGTAGCACCCAGCGGCACTTGTGCGTCGAAGATTTGAAGTCCGACCTTTGACCACTTGCCAACAGGCTCAAGTTGCACACCACGGTTTATGAGTGCTTGTGCGAGATCTCTTCGGTGAGTACGGAGGGTGTTAGTGCGGATGACGATGGGTCGTGGGGTTTCGTTGGCCTCGAAGAAAGCTTGAGCTTCGCGAGGCGGGAAAAGGCTCAGAAGCTTGTCTGCTAGGAACTCGGAGTAGCCTAAATCAAGTCAGCTTGGAACTTGCCACTATGCCAGCTCTTATGTGTTTGTGACGTACCGTAGTAAGCGCAGATATCCTTGAGAAGCGATGCCCTGTACTCTGCCCTGCTTCGGCCCTCCTCAGCCAGATTCTTGAAATCATCCAAAACACGAATGGTATCGGTCAATCTTGTCCTCAGTAATTGAATGTCCTGATTGACGAGGTTCGTAATCGGCCTGCCATCTTCGTCCTCCTCATCCTCGAGAATCTTTGGCCTCTCTCCGACAATATTGGTCTGCATGTTCTCTTCCAATTCAGCTTGCGCCTCGGCCTCTTCAATCGCCTTTTGCTCGTCCAACTTCCTAGAAAGTCCAGCAATGTTGGCTGCTGTAAGCTTCTCCTCGGCATCTGAGTCGTCCTCATCTTCGGACCACATCGCAGCACCCTTCCTGATATTGGTATCTGAGTCTACAATGTCCGAGTCGAATTCGTCTTCGTCGATTGACTCTTCGCCTTCGGACGCGCTACCAAGCGCATCGAGTCCGGTAACGTTGATATCGGAATCGTCCATCATTTCAGAGTCGTCTTCGGAAAGATCTTCGTCGTCTTCGTCATCGGACGGTGGAGGCGGAGCAGCCTTTGCGGCCTTTGCTTTGGCCTTTGCTCCATTGACAACAGCAGCAGCCGTCTTTACGGGCTTTCCAGCGACTCTTGTCTTTGGCTGAGCCTTCGCCTTGGCCTCTCTAGCTTCCCTTGCAGCTGTCCTACTTCTCTTCTTGCGCTCTGGTTCGGCAGGCGCAGGCGCATCTTTACGCTTCCTCGTCACCAGCGATTCGTCGAGGGGCTCAGGAATGCCCTGCTTCTTCATACGGCGACCTTGACCCATGGCGACCGATTTCGTGCGGAAATCCTTGGGTGGAATAGAAAAAACTAGTGGTGGTTGTTGAAGAATTGGTAGAACCGACGCCTGCGCGAACTTTGGAACTTTCGTTGCTAGATTTTGGGGAACTTTTTCCACGCTAGCGGACCTCCTTCGGGTTAGCGCAATTTGGCCCTGGTTCCAGCCCACTGTCCCGCATCTCTCCAAACAGCGTCATCGGACTGGAGCAGTTCGCAACAACTTACACAGAGCACCCCGTTGTTTACACTACAGACGCTGCTCCGGATACCTGCAGGGTCATTGCAACAACGGCGCCCAAATCCGTAAACTCGATTGTAGCCCACCATGTCGGAATTCGCATTCTGCAAGTCGTTTCTGAGCGCCCTCGACGCGCGCCCAGTAAAGCTCTCCTCAGACCACATTGCAGACGCGCGACAGTATCCCGCGCAGGGCGCTGTACGTTCTATCAATCTCTCATATATCTGGTTGCCGACTAAACACGTCCATATAGTACACGCTCCCCCGCCTCCCACATCCACCCCACCCACAACGCCCAAACCCCAAGTCTACAGACAGCGCCGATGCCTCTACATCTGCCTCGACCATCACAGTAACGCTGAAGCCCATGAAGCCTTCGACGCCTACAGTCCCTCTCTCCGCTATCGACCCTTCCAAAACCTCCGTGTACGATCTGAAGCAGCAGTATGCGACGCAGGCCTCGTTATCGGCAGCCAAGATCAAGATCCTATATAAAAAGAAGCCCGTCACAGATTCAAAGACTCTGATAGAGGTAATAGGCAATGATGCTGGTGCTGAGGTTGAGTTTGGTGTCATGGTGATGGCAGGTGCTGCGGCAGCTTCAAGTAGCCCCGCAGCAGGAGGCACCCCTGTGACAAGCCCCCCTGCTATTGCACCGCCGACAGAGAGTGAGAAAGGCCTGGCCAGCGCGGGGGAATCGTCCGCCGGGACCTCCGCAGCTACAGGAGCCGTAAGTGGGAAGGATATTGTCGCTACTGACGAGTTCTGGGGAGATTTGAAGACCTTCATATTACAACGGACCAAGGACGCAGAAGAGGGCGAGAGGCTAGTTGGGGTATTCAAGGCCGCTTGGGAGCAAAACAAGTAATTAGCATTTCTGAACAGCTGGTTCACATGCACCTCGAAGAAATGAAACAGACGACCATGCCATCACGTCACGTTATTCAAAACAAAGATACCAAAGACACCTTCATCAAATACGACTTGACCAGTTTTTAGCCTGTCGAAAGTATGCCACGCCTAACATTTCAACACAAAGCCCAGCAATGCTACTGTGCGCAAATCGTCGCTTTAATCATTTTCATTCCGTTGCTGAGAAGTCGCTATGACATGACACGCTACCAAATTAATCACTCGACTTTATATCTTCGTGCCATTCCAACTCACGGCGTCCTCCCGTGGTGGGTTGCGCAGGTCCAACGCGGCTGGCCAGACGAAGAGGCCCTTAACGGCCCTTGGAGACACGGCTCTTGATGTTCTCAAACTCGAGGTCGTCGGCGTCGTTGGCTTGGATGTCGGCAGCGAGACCGTTGAGAGAGCGCTTGATGGCTTCCTTGGAAGATGAGTACATCATGCGGGGCTGTGTACAGCGTTAGTCGAGACTCTCATGTCAACTGTGTCGCCGTCTAGGTTGTTACGTACGTATTGTGGCGCATCATCGGGCGTCCAGCTAATAAAGGTGATCTTGCTCCTTGATCCCTCACCACTATCAAGGTCGTATTCAACATCGAAGACGGCATAGCGACCGCCAATGCCCTCTTTACCCTTGCGGTCCTTGCTCTTGGCGTTGAGAAGCTTCTCGCGGAATACGTCAAAGTTGGCCTCCTTGGAAGTCTCTTCGACGACGATCTCCTTCCAGTCATCGCTGATCTTGTAGATGATCCACTTGATATCCTTGCCGAGCTTGAGCTCGTTGAAGGTGCTAATGCACTCGGGAGAGACGGAGACACTGTGGCGGTATTAGTACCAAGAGAGATGGTCGTTTGGAGGGCGCGCTAGGGTATTGGAGAGATTGATATGAAGGTAGCATTGCGCGTGTGAGGGTCGGGCGGCGACTGCCGTTCATCTGGTGTGTTGTCTGCAAGCGATCTCTACGTACCCGGATTGAGCCTGCAAATACAGTCAGCGCAAGTTGTCGTGTGAACAATATGCACCAGCCTTACCATGATGTTGTGTGTAAAGTGTTGAGGATGCGAAAGGGAAGTTCAAGACACCAGGCAGCTTTATCAGTACTGTGTTGCCTGTTAGCTTCGTCATCAGGGACTGCGATTGCCGTACCACGACTAGGCAGCGGGAAGCAGCAGCTGGGCTGTTTGGAGGAGGCGGGTGCAGCTTACGTCAATAGAGAAGACTGATTGTTGTGGATGGCGTGTTTGCGGGAGGGAGGGCGGAGGTGGAGGAGCGGTGTTGCTGAGGCTGATGAGGCAAGTAGTGGGGTTATTTTCCAAGCGACGTACCTAGTGGGGTCACTCCTCGACCGGTTTATTTGCCTGCGCCGCGCCGCCACAGCAACCGACTGTCGGCCTAAACCCCGGTCACCACATCCACTCTCTGCTGCCCAATGTCAATACATCAAAACATCCGTGTAGTACATGTCTTTGAACTGGTTCACATTTCCTTCGTCGCTTTTTACATCTCGCCCTTCCCAGGACGTCTTCTAGATACACAGTATTGTACAAAAAAAACATCAAATAACCAATATGCCGTGCTTTTGAGAGAAAAACCGTGACTGAGGAGCGGAGACCAACTCAATATCGTGTACATAAGCCATCACTGGGAGAGTCGTAAGACTAAAGTCATAATAACGAAATGGGGGTATAAGAAGAAGAAAATAGACGGTCAGGCTTCAGCTGCTTAGAAGCCCATGCCGCCCATTCCGCCCATGCCTCCCATGCCGCCAGGCATGCCACCTGGAGGGCCGGCCTTCTCCTCTGGTGCCTCGACAATGGCCACCTCAGTGGTACCGAGGAGCGAGGCAACACCGCTGGCATCGACAAGGGCAGTGCGAACCACCTTGAAGGGGTCCAGAATACCAGCCGCAATCATGTCAACGTACTCGCCCTTGGCGCTGTTGAATCCCTTGTTGAAGTCGTTCTTGTGCTCGTCGATGAGCTTGCCTACAATGACAGAGCCCTCAGCGCCAGCATTCTCGACAATCTTGCGGGCAGGGTGGGTAATGGCGTTCTTGACAATGGTTATGCCAAGTTGTTGGTCGAAGTTGTGCGCCTTGACCGAGTCGAGAGCGTTGGCGGAAGCCTTGAGGAGACCAGTACCACCACCAGGCAGAATGCCCTCTTCGACAGCGGCACGGGTGGCGTTGAGTGCGTCAACGATGCGGTCCTTCTTCTCGCCAACCTCAACCTCGGAGGAGCCACCGACCTTGATGACGGCAACACCACCAGAGAGCTTGGCAAGACGCTCCTGAAGCTTCTCCTTCTCGTACTCGGATGTGGTCGGGTCGTTGATGACACCACGGATCTGCTCACAACGCTGCGAGACCTGGTCCTTGCTGCCCTCGCCGTTCAGAATGACAGTGTCCTCCTTGGTGATGGTGATGGATCCGGTAGAACCCAGCATGTCCGGAGTAGCCTTCTCGAGCTTAATGTCAAGATCGTCGCTGAAGACAGTACCGTTGGTTAAGACAGCAAGATCGCCGAGGATGGACTTCCTGTTATCACCGAAACCAGGGGCCTTGACGGCAGCAACTTGAAGCTGACCACGGAGCTTGTTGAGAATGCAGACAGCAAGCGCTTCGCCGTCAATGTCCTCGGCAATGATAACAAGAGGGCGGCGGAGCTGCTGGGAAGCCTCGAGTGCGGGGACAATGTCCTGGACAGCAGAGATCTTCTTCTCGGAAAGGAGGATGAGAGGCTTCTCAAACTCGACCTTCGCAGTCTTGGTGTCGGTGATGAAGTAAGGGGAGATGTAACCACGGTCGAACTTCATACCCTCAGTGACCTCCAGCTCATCCTCGGTGGTCTTACCCTCCTTGACGGTGATGACACCCTCCTTTCCAACCTTCTCCATTGCGTTGGACAGGAGCTTGCCAATATGTGTGTCACCATTGGCAGAAATAGTCGCAACCTGTGCAATCTCCTCGCTGGTGGTAATGTCCCTCTTGTTTGCCTTTAGGTAGTCGACAACAGCCTCGACAGCGGCCTGGGTACCCCGCCTCAGGTCCATTGGGTTGCATCCAGCGGCAACGTTCTTAACAGTCTCGGAGAAGATGGCGCGGGCAAGAACGGTAGCGGTAGTGGTTCCATCACCAGCAGCCTCGTTGGTCTTGCTGGCAACATCCTGGAGCAGGCGGGCTCCAAGGTTTTCGAACTTGTCTTGGAGGGTTATGGCCTTTGCGACCGTTACACCATCTAAAACTCTGTCAGCGGACGATTCGGGAAAACACGGCTTAACATGTGCATACCCTTGGTGATCTTGGGAGAGCCATAGCTCGACTCGATCAATACGTTGCGACCCTTGGGACCGAGTGTTGTTGATACAGCCTTTGCCAATGTGTCGACACCCTTGAGCAGTCCTGCTCGTGCCTCAACGCCAAACTTGAGCTCCTGCACATCAGTTAGTTTCTGCTGGTCAATTGAAAAGTACATTTGGCGATAACGTACCTTGTGCGCAAATCTTTGTTGCTGGAGGCTCAAGCTGGTGGTGCGAAGCTTAGAAGTCGAATTTAGGGCCGAAGTCCGCGCCCGCGAAGCGAAAGCTCTTTGCATTGTGACGGAATTGAAAAGTGTAGGTGGCGGTAGTGAAACGCAAACAATGCTCTTGGACTCCAGCTCAATGCAAGGTAACCGAGAAGAGAGATTGGGTGCAGAGGGGGATTGTGGAGAAGAAATGGACGCTGCCATATGTGTAGAAAATTCCAAGGAATCATCGAGAAGTCGACGCTCGGACCATATCACCACTAGCCTCGGCTTTAACACCATCGCTCCGCTTACAGCCTCACATTGCCCTTGGCCACTTCTCAAGAATTGATGCAATTGAGTAAAGTACCTGTTGCTATCTGGTACAGACGTCTTAGCCCTAGAATATCCGTCAATGCTGTCGCCTTACTATACGGATGTGCTACCACCTTCCGACTCACCAACGACATATCGCGCTTGATCAACTTCAAGTCGGTGCCGACCGTGGAAAAAACTTCTCGCTGGTCAGGTCTTAAGGCTCACTGCCCCGTGAGACTTTTCTACCGCTTTCCTGTCTCTCTGTTCAGGTAAATTTCATTGTCAAGCCTCCTGGATTTCCCCCGCACCCTACGCCTATCTCTTTCAGCCTTGCGTTGTTTGGTTTTACAATGGCTATTCTTGTTTGGAGGACTTTATCGAATATATTTGCCTTGGTTTTCCTAGATTCTTTTTATTTTTTCCTTCTCTTGAGATGCATAACTTGAGTACGTTTCATGCGTACACCACAATAGTTTGCCTTTGATCATATCTCTCCAGCCTAAGGCTACTTCAGGAATTCCGCTTCCGGAGATCACATAATATTTTATCAATCTTCCGTATTTGAGAGTACACAATGGCTCGGGAGAGAGAGCCCTTGAATTCAGTCGGTGCGTGCCGCTAGAAAAGATTCTTTACTTCTATCATCGTTGTCTCTTGAGCCATGTGGGACTCCTCTGTGTTTTCTGGTGCACCGGGAACTCGAGTAAAAGATATACGGACTTGCATAAACAGTGGCCTTGCGTAATATGCGTTTGTGGTCGCTATGAACGATCTCTCCAGGCCGTGTAGCTTCCGCTCAGGCTTTGGCGCACCTGTATCTTCCCGAGTATGGTCCTTCCGCGGGTCGCCTCGACAGCCACGCGGTATATCAATACATCATTATCCACCTTCACTCGTCAATTTTTTTTACATTTGCAGTATCTTGGATTCACATCCTCCGGTAATCCTGTAAGTGTTATTTGATTTGGCGATGGACAAGCAAAAACTTTGCAATACCAATCATGGATTTGTTCCGATGTATCTATGCTCCGAGCATTTCAATTTCGCCACAGAGTAAAGCTTCGCTTACAGGTGATTGAGAAATACATGCGGCTACACCATGTGTGACACTGTGACCAATAGTGATGTGATGCTCTACACCATTCGTAACAGGCAAAAAGGCAAACTAAACCGGTCAGCCGTGGCGTCTCAGCTGAACGACAGTTTCTCCGCTGTACACAAAACTCATCATGCAGAAGTCGCGCAATTACTACTCACAGATGTGATGCGTCTTGCATAGAAAAATGCGGTTTTGCGTCATCCTCAGAGCAGTTGTACGCACCATCAGATGCCTTCCGGGTGAGTCATAAGGCTGAGGCCGCTCATACACAGAAGCATATAGTTTCGCCCTCAGCCTTCCACTCGCAGAGCTGCGAAGGAGCACGTTGAACATACACAGCCGCAGCTGTCAGCCTACCGCCCGGGTTCACAACACCGGGTGCATCACAAGGACTGCTGGTTTATTCTGCCTGAACGTACACCACGACCAAACCACGAGAAAGGAGCAACATTTAGATGCGACCATTTCGTCAAGCCACTGACCCGGAGTTGGAGCGCGCGAGGCAAGCTCAACGCAAGCCTAGGCTTCCATCAGCAAAATGGAGCGGCAGAGTTCAAGAAACGTTTACCGCATATGATGATTTTGGATGGGACAAGATTGAAGAATACTTGAAAATCAAATGGCCCAACTGGGATTTCAAACCAAGAATTGTATGTTGTGTCTGAACACTAGATTGCAGGACACTGGACTGATAGGCCTCCCAGTTCAATGGCAACTGGCTATTTGAGGTACCCGAGAAGCTGACTGAGGTGATTCTATTGCCTAGTATTCGCGAGCGCGCGGCTAATTTAGTTTCAGGGGGAGAAGAGAGAGCTGAGAAAACGAAGAGATGTGTCTGGTCGGACGAGATCGCCCTCTGTGTCACCAGAGCCAGAAGGACGAAAACCCCAACAAGAGCAAGGCCAAGTTTCATCTTCATAGTGACATTCAGAGTGCAGGTGCGTGGCGTTTAGTTGATAGTATCCATGTGATGCAGTCGCTTGCATCTTGTGTATCAGCAGAAGCTTTGGCACCGGTGAGGGGGTGGCTTCGGGTGTACGGGGGCGGGGTTTTGCATTCCCTAGAGCGCCTTCCCACATGTAATCTACACGCCACAAGGCAGATTTGCTGCGCCTTTCTGAGGTCATATTCTTCAAATACCATGTCCTTCCCTCACGCCTCTCTGTTGATAGTCATAATTTACAGTTACGTATCTTTGCGCTAGCGTTAAATATGCATACAATGTACCCACTACCGACGGAACTACAGGAATCTTATCTTGACAGCGCCAATTATCCACAAAACCTTATTCCAAGCGGCATCGCAACATACAAGTCGAAACTTGTCTCATACAAGGAACGCTTGGACGACGCTGAGGTCGATCTTTGCCTTGGTTCCATTGAGGACGAAGTTGAAAAAGACTTTGAGATTCCCGTTATCGACTTGGACACCAGTGATGAGAAAGGTAACTTGCTTTTCAAACCGCTTGAAAGGTTGCTAACGAATCTAGAATGGGACAAGAGAAACATTCATAGTCCGGCAAAACTCACGGAATGGCTCGGTGTCACTGCGCAAAACTCGGATGCCAACACGCAGCTACTAACGACACGAAAGAAAGATCCAAAATGCAGGTTCATGTACGTCAGCTATGTACTAGCCTTAAATCCCATGCTGACAGCATAGATATCTGTATGGACAACATTCGCGCGACAAATTGAAAACAACACGTGAAAGTCTTTGTCAAATCCTGTCGTACCATCAAGTCATGCCCGTGTATTTGGATTTCATGCTCGTCTTCGGTGGACAGACTGACGCCATCGATCCTCGGTTTGGTGGTTTTCGAGAGCAAATACGTCTCAGAAATCCAAGAAGTGGACACGCAGTTCCTGAGCTGAATCGAAGCGGCAAGCTCTTCCAACTCAGCTACAACTTGAAGGGTGTATACCTCAAGAAGCGAGATCGTGAGAACATCAGGCTTAACGTATGGTCGATTCGAGACGCCGCAATCTATCATAAATTTGATGTCAAATACGGCACTACGCTCTGGATTGTTACAAAGGGCGGGAAAGACATCCTGGAACGTTATGCAGATCTGACTAAACCAGACGGCCGATCAGAGGATATAAAGTATGACAATCCGACAGCATGCTTCCGGTCGACACTTGTGACGCATTTGCTCTATTGCCACTGGGCAACCGAAGACTGGAGATGGTATATAGTGTGGCTTGAGAGAGTGATCCATCAAGAAGTGAGTGTCCCCATCCATGTGCATTTCCAAGCTGACGTTGAGAAACATAGAGCGCGATGGCCGTGAACGGCCTCCGTACGGAGGAGTGTGCTTATGAGATATACGAACCACAACACATACAGGATTTGCAACATTGGCAAGATGAGACTAATGCAGTTGTAATGGTTCTGGAGTCCAACGCCAAAATTGTGGGTGCTCTACGCAGCTTCTACAAGAATCTGGTTTCTCGAGAAGACTTTCCCCTTGCGTTGAAAACAGACTGCGAGGATCATCTTCACGCCTTCTTTTCGCAGCTGGATGAAATCATGGGAGACTTTGATATGCAATTAACCCGAGCAAAACTTCTCGTGAAGATAATAAGTGACAGAAAAGAGCTGGTATTGCAGCATCTACACCGTCAAGCTTCAGACCGGACTGAACAGTTGAACAAGAACCTTGAACGGGAAGCTGTTGTTATGCGGATTATTACAATTGTTACACTCCTGTATCTGCCAGCGACGTTCGTATCAGTAAGCTGAGAAATTACCACATGGCTCTCTTCTCTCTCTGACTCACTACAGACGTTCTTCAGCACCGATGTCATCAAATACCAAGATCAAGACCAGAATGCTGGCAGCTCCAAAAACGGCTCTTTCTCTAGCCTTGCTTTGGAGCGTTGGCTTCAGGTCACCATACCTTTGACTTTCCTAACTTTGCTTGGGGCTTGGTCGACTTATCGTTTTTTCAACAGTACAGTGGAACAGTTCACGTTCTTCGAGAGGCTGAAACACATCGTTCCTGGCCTGACGTCATCGGCGAGTGTTTCCCTATCATCTGGAACAGCTCAAAGCTACCCTGATACCAATACTCGAAAAGACGCATCCAAGCGCTTGGTTAACTCTACTAAGAGGCTTTCTCGGATCACGCGTTGGTTTCGTAGCAATCGTGCCGCCTTACCGTTCTACAAGCCAACAGCGCCGAAAGCAGGCTGATGTTGAGGTAGATGGGCGATCCTTCTCATGCTATATCTTCTGTTTAGGTTTTGTAATTAGAGCATTGCTATATTCATTTTCATAAGAATGGTCCAACACAGTGCCAGCAAGAGGCGTGCACTGCCACCCAGAAACGCCTAGGATCCCGATGGAGGCTTTTTTAGTTAAAGTTCGAGGCTGACACGGCCGGAGCGGGAGGCCATCCTTCGAGTTAGTTACCAAGCGGGGTCGTGAGCGCTTAGCGAAGAAGCGTTCACTGATACAGCCTGGTCGATCAATAGATCACTCCTGAAGATGGCCAGCTTACACCATCTGCCTACAAGACGATGCAACACCATATTGCAGCTTTTTTCCAGAACCGCGATATCACTTTTCTTGTCGTATCTATCATCGATCTTTCTATTGCGCATGTTGCTTGATGAACGGCTTTGTGGCGGCGGAGCGAAAGCTCAGCCTTGCTGCCTTGTCACGGTAATCAGCTTGCTGCAGCCACCAAAGTCCTCCGTGGAACTATTGGCGTAATCTTTAATCTGGATCTGCCCCCGGCTGCACAAGTCCTCGTTCACATGGCTCTAATAGCCAGGCACCCCGCCCACACAACTGAGGCTCCAACAACCACTGCCCGTTGCTTGTCATCTCCTTATCACCGGCTTGTCATCAAGCCTGTCCTCTGCGCAACCGAACTGACAACTTCCATCCAATAACGCTGAGCACATATTACGGTTTTTTCGTATCAAACACCGGTTCTGTACTTCCTTTTGCTCGCTACTCCATGACGTTGTCGCCAGCCTGATCGCTGGTTGGAACCACGTCAGAATGCGGGCCATATCTAAAGAACAGAACGGTCGTCAACGTACCGAGGACGAATTCAAAAACCTGTTACACTCAAAATGGACTCGTCAAGTCGCATGCCAGAATGAGTGTCAGCCTCCAGACTCGTGCAGTTGCCAGCGCAAAATTGTCCACGTGTATGCGCTCGAAAAGTGGTGGAACGAGGGACATCCAGAGAGCCCTGGCCAGACCAGAGGGCATCGATTCTTGGATGAAACGCCTCCAGCGCCCCATCGAACCTTCCAGGTCAGGTACAAAAATATTTTTACTGGCGAACAGTCCTGCCGACGTGTCCTTAGCTTGCTTCTCGAACAAGGCTATCACCATCTCATCGAACGCTTTTACCGCGCAGATATTCACGACAGATATCTTATGCGCAGTGAAGATGATCGCCGCCTCCGCGAAACCCTACTTGAAGTTCACCCACAAGAGGAAGTGGATCGCATCATCCAAGACTTTCACAGAGATAAATGGGCATACTGCCCATTGAACTTGACCTTGGACATGGACGTCAACCTACATGGGACGAAGGTCATACCACCTTTCTGTGGAAAGATCAAGCTTCCAGACAAGGGGGGAACTGCCTCGATATACTGGGTGGCTGTGCAAAAAGATCTAATCACAGACACCGCTCTCATAGACGCTCTCAAAGAGTCGCTTTACAACGACGACGATTTCGGAGAGGTAAACTTCCTAGCCATAACATCGTTTAGAAATATACTAAATGTGATCTAGTGCTATCAGATGGTTCTCAAGTCATATTGCGGAAACAAAAAGAGGGATTTCGAGCTAGAAAAGGAAGCCTTCTCTGGCCTTGACTCGAAGAAAGATGTGCCGATATTACGATGTCTAGGTTCCTTCACTCACGATTATGGTGAAGGTAAAGATATGGGAAAGACCTATAATCTGTTACTAGAATATGGGGATCATGACCTTTACCAAGCATGGGCGGATGAGACCAATGTTCCTCCCGTGAGAGCTCAGGAGATTCTTCGAACATGGGATTCACTCTTTGAGATTGCCAAAGCCATTCGTCACGTACACCATCTTGAAGTTCCACGAGGTGGTAAGAGCGAACCACGGAGATTCCATGGGTACGTACTGGAAAAAAAACTGTTCGAGAGACCAAACTAAAAATGATCAGCTGGCACGCAGATATCAAACCTGATAACATTCTCAGCATACGGAAGAAGTTGAAACTGGCAGATTTCCGTTTTTCGAGTTTTGCTCCAGTAATTGAGGGACATGATGGCTCAGTTCCAACAGAACTGATCAGGGGGTTCACTGATACTTACGGTAAGTCAGAAGAGTGGTGAATACGTGGGGATGTTTTCTGAGATTCCTTAGGTGCTCCCGAAGTGTTCCGGATGAAAAACCCAGATGGAACTTCTTCAGGTGTTTCGCAGTCAATCGACATCTGGTCATTCGGTTGTGTATTATCCGTGGCCGCGACCTGGATAGTTTTGGGTTTCCAGGGAATACGTCAATATGAACAGCTCCGACAACTTGCTCCTGCGAACTGCCAGAACGGACAAATCCACGATCGATTTCACGACGGCTTCAATGTTCTTAAGGAGATAGGGAAATGGCACGATTACCTTAGAGGACACCTCCGCCCTTCGGACACTACCACAGAGCTGGTGTTAGCTCTGGTAGAGGATGATCTACTTCAGGCAGACTTGAAGAAAAGGCCCGACTCTGAGAAACTCTGCGAAAAATTACAAAAAATACACATATTAGCAGAGGAAAAGATTTCACGTCTAGAGGGGCACACAAAAGAGACGGACGCTGTAGTGCTCAAGGCACTTTCCGAGATTGAAGATAAAGCTCGAGATCAAAGAGGCTCAGAAACAAAGATGAAGTCCTGTCGACAGGAACCAATACCGACAAACGCCAGTCAGATCAATCCTCGACAATGGGCATCAATGCAGGTCCACAAAGAGGAGATGATCAAGAGCAAACCTTTGGGTCAAACACCTTACCGCAAGGAGATTTTAACACAAGAACTAAAAGCAAGCAGCCGCAACCTTTCCGAAAACAAAGAAAAGATGCTTGGCGTTCACAATGGCGCAGTCACTGAGAGCCCTGTCGATAACGCAGATTTGTATGAGGAACCATTTAGTGGTCGCTCTAAGAAGCCCAGAAACCCTGATCTACAGGAGAGCGACCAGCGCAAGTCTGACACACAACGCAATACGACAGACAGTGAACCCGATAGGCCGATAACCACTCCGTCAACACCAACTCAAAACCGGCGGCGGAGCACGATTCACGATCAAACCCCATTCATACTTGATGTTACTGCACCTACAGCGGATTTCTTTCACGCATACGGCGACTCGAATTTACGCCAGTCAGACAGGGTCATGGAAAAAACCGCTGAGACTACTTCCAGAGGACTTTCTACTTTGACTGGAGAATCAGCGTCCGCCGTTCCTCAACGTCCGCAGATCAATACGCATATTCCTCCTCTATCTCCACCTTACACACCTGGATTCAAAGCTCGTGGCAACACAGAGCAGTCAGAATTATCGCCTCTAGAAAACCATGCGCCGACATATGGCCACATGCAGCGCAGCTTCCCAAGACCGGCAACTTCGAGCACGATAAGCTCTGCCTATGGCGACAAACAGGTGTACGATCCAACCAGCACCCCAGCGCGTCAGGTAGACGGTGTTACAAGCTTCTATGTAAAACATCCCTTTGGAATTTTTCCATCTCCTATAGTGGATGAGCACATGAAGGTGCAAAATCCAAACAAACCTCTTGACGGAAAGTACGCTATGAATAGCCCCCGCACAACTATGTCGCATGAGATGGTAGACTTTGTTCGAGAACCTCCAACATCCGTACTGAACCTACCATACAACATATGTGAGAGAAGAAGAAAACTAGAAAGCGAAAAGCGGAGGAGTTTTGCAAAGATAGCAAGCAAAATGGGTAAAGAAACTAGGAGGCCAGATCCTAACCTAAAGGACATATCCAAAGATCGTCGTGAACTGGTAAGGCTACTCAAATGCTCCTCAATCACAGTGACTAATATGTGCTAGGTCTTCGTCATCGATAACGGCTGGACGATGTTTGACCACTGGCCAATCCTAACCTTTGTTGTCGAAACACTCGCAATGAACGCCGCAGGCATCGACAAGAGTGGCATCGACCTCCGCTTCACCGTAGAGGGATCCCGACACGACGCAAACGACATTGTAGGTGATTACGGGCGTCGGGTCCTAAAAGATAAGCTACAAGCAGCCTGGCCCGAACACAAGTCCAAACCCAACTCCACAACCGACATGACTGCGATGCTCGAAACCATCTACAACGAATGGTGCGACAACCACCAACCAGCCACAACCCTCTACGTCTTCACCGACGGCAAATGGTCCACCGAATCCCTCGCCGCCCTCAACCTCGTCGCCTCAAACCCAACCTCCCCCCACGAAATCATCCTCAACCCCCCTCCCCTCCACAAAGCCATCATGGCCTTCGCCGAACAAGACCGTCAACGCACCGGAAAACGCCACTTCAGCATCCAATTCATCCGCTTCGGCGACGACGCCCCCGATATCGAGCATCTGCAGTGGCTCGACGACCATCTGTGTGAAGCCCACAAGTACCGCGATATCATTGATCACTGCTCCTGGCGCGCGACCGTCGATAAGATTTTCAAGGGAAGCATCGAGGGGTTCCTTGATGAGAAAGATACAAAGGATCCGCCCGTGCAGTATGACTATAAGCAGCTAGTGGAGAAGTTTGATCAGTATAATCGCGGGGAGGAGCATGGTGCGGGTGCGGATGCGCATTCGTCGCCGCTGATACGGGTGGGGACGCAGAAGTCGACAGTTTCGACTTCGTCGCCCAGGACGATGCAGAAGAGGCTTTCGGTGTTTTCCTTCTAACGTCACTTGTTCTCTTTTCCTTTTCTTGCCAACGCAGGTTTTGGTGCATATGGTTTGATATGTGTGTATATATAGAGTGTCCTGACTTTTGGGTTTCTTCTTTTCTCTTCTTTTTCCATTCACATCTCTCATTCGGATTGGATTACGATACCCACGGGAAGGATAACCCTGCTCTTTTTTTCGGCATTGCATTTGCGGCATTATACCCATGGAAACGGCGTTTTCATCTTTGCTAATTTTCCGTTTGGATTTCGATCTGTTTCACTTGTATTCGATAAAACCATTAGTTCTATTGCACGGATACGTGCTTGTCTAGTTGTGGACTTTTGGAGTATCCATAGATATATGTTTTATTTGTTTTTGACCTGGGGGAGAGAGCTTGTTGTTACTTCCTAATTGAAAAAAAGGAAAGCATGGGATTATAGACGGCGGAATGTGTAATGATAGTGTAACGAACTAGACTTGATATCAATCAACAGAGGGATGCATACGCTTCCAAATCCATCAGCATAAATACCTTGCATCCAATATTGATTTATTCGTCCATCCTCTCTCTTCTTGATTCGTTTTAGAGTGGTGTCTTACTGGAATAAAATACTGCACTATACTCTTCAAAAGGTAATGGCTCTTTCATTCTAGAGAACAAGTCATGCTTCCGGTCATGAAACCCATCATTTTGATATAATATACATTTTAACTCAATGTCACTACACTAACAGGAGAAGTGAGAATCTTGTTATAAAAACAGCTTAGCGAATAAAACAAGCTTAGTGATGATCCATCAACCGTCGTCTCCAGCGCCAACGAGCCAGATGCTCTCCCTCATACCTTATCCTTGGTCTCTCGATCCTCCTTATGCCTTCTCTTAAAAATCGGTTCCCTCTCAAGTCCCTCCAGGATTCACCTGTATACGGTGATGCAGCATACTTGCGGGCAAGCGGTAATGGTCTCATGCGAACAGAAGGCGTGATCTCGCGGAAGAGACGGCGCAAAAGCTGTTTGGTTTGTCTTGAAATAACTGGCTGTGCCGGAATATAAGGTTGGATAGGGCGAATGGGTGGTGCGACTTTGGTAGGAAGGGAGATGAATTGATGGCTTCTGAGGCGAGTAGACCTACGACGCGATACTCGGCCAGGTATGGGCATCAAAGATGCAGTCACTTCTCTGAAGGGTGGTTGAGAAGTTGTATCATTAGAGAGAGATTTAAATGCTTTCTCACCTTCGGACTGAGCTGAGGGTTCAGACACTGAAATTGCACTGAGACTCGGGATTGTTGCTGATCCAGTTGCTTGGCCGTTTTCGGTTCGTGTCTCCTTTTCAGCGCTTAAATCCAGCCGCCGGAAAACAGGCTTTCCTCCGTCATTTTTGTTGTTCAATCTCGCTCGCATACCACTAGTGCGGTTACCATGTCGTGACTCTATCGATCCTGGGGTCCCGCGGGATACGTTTGTAGGCGTAGGAGCTGAAGTAGGTGTCCGAACTGTCGTGTAGACGGTACCTTTTACAGCAACGCCACCCGTTGGGCCTTCGATCCACAAGTCATATATGCTTCCATTTTGCAGTGTCTTCTTCTCCAGCCCGCAGATGCGCATTTCCTCGTCACAATACAATGGCGCAAGATTACGATATTCAATAGACTCCACGACCTGTGCTCCCTTGGTATGCGTTTCCAGATGATTGTTCATGAGTTGCAGCATCAGTGTCAGGGAGAGGGGCCCATGGACCAGGAGGTTGCGGTGGCCTTCAACATTACGAGCATAGTCGGGATCGAGGTGAATGAGATGAGCATTGAAAGTGAGAGCAGAGAAACGGAAAAGAAGGGCACGATTGGGAGTGAGGGTATGGGAGAAGAGAGGATCACCAGGAGCTACGAGTAGTTAGCAAGCAGTTCAAACAACTGGTCAGAGTACGCACGATCTAGATATTTGATAGAGGCCATCTGGCCCGCCTTGATAGCGTCGATTTCTGCAACACTGCGTTCCTTGAAGAAGACCAGGTTGCGCTCTTCTTTGAGAATGGCATTGCCCCAGTCGTCGGTACTGCGTAGTTGGTCCTCCAAGTAGCTTTGAATCTTTCGCAACCCAGTAGCTCTGCCCAACGACCCGTGGAGCGCTCTGTAGCTTTCCTGTAGGGCGTCTAGCCTCGCAAAGCGGCGCTCAATGGTGACGAAGATCTTGGCGGTATCGTCCTGCCCGTGCAGTCGGACATGCTTGATATGCTCGATACCAGCCATGGGCGTGCCTGCGGCGAAGCCCCGAAACGTATCAAAATAGTCCCTTGGCTTTGCATGGACTGAGCCTCCTGCCCACATGCGCCGCACCCAAGGACCGCCTGGTGAATGGGATGCGTCTGTTCCATCCGGAAGTAGGTCGTGGGTGGGCAGCGATGGATTGAACCATATCAAATGGTGGCCAAAAGGAATTATTAGATTTCGCCTGCCCAGCGCATGACAGAACTCTCGGGGTAAGAAACCAGTCAGTGTCTGCGAGAGTTTGTATTCGGGCGGAGCGGTCAAATGCTCAGGCAAATGGGTCGCGCCCCGCTGCAGCATTTGAGTGCGCAGCTCCTGGAACCATTGCGGGTCGTCCGAGCCTGTCGTTGCAGCATATCCTCGCCGCGATATGCATCGCAATTGTGTGCGATGCGACAAGGCCCAGCCAGCTGGTCGTGTGCAAAATGCGTGGCGCAACATGTGAAGATACTTGTGCGAGCGTGCTCCATCCAACTGCGAAAGTGCATGGGCTGGTCTTGGCGAACCAATGACGTGCCACACGTGTACATGGATACAAACTATGGGGTCCTGCGGAGACAACCTCTCCTTAGAATACTTCATTCTTAATACCAGAACTCATTACAATCCGGCCGCTGGATGCGCTCTTACTATGGCCCCATGTCTTGTACTACCAACATGGCATCGCCGTGTCCCTGCAGCCCCCAATTTGCTCTGTTGCCGATGAAGCGTTCCGCCCAGGCCCACACTGCGAACACCAAGCACGCCTATCCACATGTCCTGGGCCCAACAGTAGAAGGCCTCACCTCTCCATTTCTTCGTTCGCGCATATAGCTCATCGTCCATATTTCTCGGTCTTGGCGCGCCTGGCTGATTGGCTGTCCTGGCAACAGCCGGCCTTCTACTTACCTTCACCGTATTCTTGCAGCCGACCACAGCACTTCCCCACAACATCATCTTCCCCATTTGTACCTTATCTCAGTATGTCTCATTCTTGCCCGTCTTTCGGATTAAATTTTCCATTGGCGTTTGAAGTTTGTGCGTTCGTCATGCTAAGCCCCGTAAGCACGCAGCAATCGCTCCAGCAGTGTCATTTGTACACGCACTAGGTGACGGTTGTCCTCACTGCCAAGACCAACCTCTCAACGTCCATGATTTACTACATAACCTTGAATCTACTTGAGTGCCGTTGAGACGTATAGGACTCTGGATATCATTTGCATCGATACGGGAAACAGTATGAAGCGTCTCGAATGTCCCCTGTGCGACTTCACCATTCTTTCAAAAGATGGCTATTTCCTTCAGTTGCATTTCGAGCAAGCCCATACCACTGACTCCCCCTTCATTATTGAAGATGATCCGGAGCCGTTGCGACCTTCATTACCACCCATGCCTGCATCGACGGGCAGCAACGACGAGCAGACGCCTTCCTATTCCGACTCGAGCGATTCTGATTCTGACTCGGACTCGGACTCTAATGTGTCTGACCAAGAAGAAGGAGCCATCAAAAGTCCCACCACTGATTCTTACGAGCTTGTTTCTCCTTCTGACCCCGACGATCATATCGACTATCGCCGCGTAGAGACTTTATCATTGGACAAGACTACCCCAAAATATCATTCTAAACGTTCATCCGCTACTATGCACAGCTCATCTTCGACCCATCGCTCACATAGGCGCCGTGCTACGAGCACACCTGTCGAGCATAATGCGAAAAACGACACGCGCGCTGCCTCGAAGAGGACCGACGGTCACAGCCGCAGATCAACCAAGCATGGTCCTCGACGCAGGCGGAATACAAATGACAGTGATAAAACTACCATTAGCAGAAGTATCCTGGGCTTTAGCCCTTTCACAAAGTCCCATAAGAATGCCAAGCCACCATCTAAGAACGCCCGTCTTGACGTAAGTCTGTTGCCACTTGCAGCCACACGTTTTGACTAACTATGTCAGAAATCTGACCTAGGCGAATATGCTTTTGAAGAGCGCATGCCAGAATGGCTCCACAGGCAGCTTAGTGCCGGCCCCGAGATCACCATGGTCAACCGCATTGGACGGGACGGTCGCCTCATCAAACATGAGCAGGTGCAGAATGAGACGCCAGGCATTATACCTATTCTTGCACAACTATCCGCTTTAGACCGCACGGTACAGCAGGCATATTATTGTCACCCTTCTACCATTCACATTGGAAAAACACCTCACGAAGGTGGTTTCTGTGGCTACCGCAACATTCATATGCTTCTCTCCTACATTCAGGGCGCAAAGGCACAGGGTCACGAAGAATTTCCTGGTCGATTACCAACTATCTTGAAGTTGCAAGACCTCATAGAGGAAGCCTGGGATAACGGGATCAACTCGATCGGTCGTGTCCAGACTGGTGGCATTCGCAACACAAGAAAGTATATTGGTACTCCAGAGGTATGCACTCCTATGTCACTTGAAGGATATTTCTGACACACTGCAGGCGCAAGCATTTTTCCTCAACGCAGAGATCAATTGCGCCGTAGAAGTATTCTTCACCACAGAAGATCGCAAGACCGTGGCTCACAGAACACTTCTTGCCGCTGTAGAGCGATATTTTGCCCAGGCAGCTACTGACGATGGCTCCACTGTATGCAAGACCCTACTACCGCCTATCTACCTCCAGCAACCTGGCCACTCCCTTACAATTGTGGGATTCGAGCGCCACTATGACGGCACTTGCCACCTAGTCGTCTTTGATCCCATGTACCATACCACTCCTGCCATGCATAAGTTGCTTGGACGAAAGAACATCAAAACCGCTCGGCCCGAAGTTCTCCATACATACCGACGCGGCTCCCGCAAACTTAAGAGGTTCAAGGCTTTCGAAATCTTGATGTAAGCGTTCTGTTTTCAATCTTCAATGATTAGCAACGTACTAACTGACGTTAGGCTCACAGCGACACCACCTTTGTTCCCCGCTTGGGATGTATGAACTTCCATCCCAGCCTCTTATGTCATCTGTATAGATACTATGCATATTTTACCGAAACACTTCATATCGATCAATGCAACACAATCACGCTTACGAACCTTATTCCGATTTCCCGTTTGTAATGACTTGTGCTAAATGTATGCTCTGCAGGTTCTTCGCCAATTTCCTGACTGTCGCTTTGTATACGTCTTTTTTCGTGCTCGCAGCCTTGGATACGATGTCTACCCTGAGGATCATTTTCTCCCGACCTTTCCGTGGCAACAGTACGGTGGACTTTGGTCTTGCGACGATGCTCGCTTCGCCAGAGCAGAGCCTATGAATGCTCTCACTTCTCAAGCTCTACGACGTATCACAGGCATAGGAAGTTCCGTTGATTCTAGCAATGGCAGCAGTCCTAGAAGCGCCACTAGCTTCTTTACCTGCAGTTCTTCTCCACATATGCTGGCCACTGAGTACGATGGCCTTCCATCATGGGGTCTGGCACTCGACGGCACTGCGAACAATTTTACCAGCTCATCGCAGCCTACCGGAAGTGGTGCAGTGTTCAACATAGGATCTGTCAGCACAGTTTTACCCCAGCCAACGGTTGTGAAACCATACCTCTCACTCTTGACCGAGGTCGGTAGAAGATACCCAGGCTTTCCCACCCCCCTTTCCCCTACCACAAGCGCAAAGGATCTATTCCCCTCTCCAACTTCCAACCCCAGCATCACATCCGGAACCCCCCGTATCCCCAGCTCCGCCATAACCCCCGCCACCCCCATGAGCATCGACGGCTCCTCAATGTGCGGTCCCTCCCACCGTTGCGAATCCCACAGCTACGCCCACTACACCCCCCACCTCGACTCCATCGACCGCATCCTCAAAAACCAAGTCCGTAACCCCCCTCGCACTCCATCCGCTTCCCACCGCAACACTGCGAGTCCCTCACTAAGCCCCTCACACTACCCATCCCCCCGCACAGTCATGCTCAACAACAACATCACCACTGACGCCCCACCCCTCCACCTCCCCCGATCCATTCCCATAGCCAACGGCACAGAATTCGAATCCCCATCTCCCCTCTCCCCCTCAGGGACCCGCTTATCATACACTTCCAACCGCAACGTCTCATCCGGTCTCCTTGCCGTACCACCCTTATCCGAGCACCAAGTCGCCGAGTACCGCTTTTGGCGTCCCTGCGGCAGGCGCAACTGCGGGTTTGGATGTGGAGGGGGAGATGTCGGGGAGGTGGCGGCTGCGAAGCGGTTGTTCAGGGATGTGGAGGATGTTACTGTTGAGGAGGAAGGGGGGAAGAGGGTGAGGAGTGGAGGTGGTGCGGGTGGATTTGAGCGCGATGGCCAGGGGGAGGGAAGGGAACAGGGGGGCAGGTCGAGTGTTTGGGCTGGACGACGGTTGGTTACTGATTGGAGCAGTTTTTTGAGGGGGTGTGAGAGGGAGGGTGTTGCGCCGTTTTGAAAGTATGACTGAGTGTGGTTTGAGCCACGTTTATTGTTGTTGGGTTAGGGTAGGGTCAGTGTTGTTAATTCATTGTTTTTCTTCTTCTTCTTCTTCTTCTTCTTCTTCTTCTCTTCATTCCTGCTCTCCTTCATCACAATCATCAAAACATGCCAGACTTCAAGAATCTCATCTCTCTGAATGGTTCCAAAAAGGGTATCAAATTACAACCTCATCAACGCCAAACTAAATGCTTAAAGATGCTACATAGCACACTCTTTTCTCTTCCTCTTTTGTTTTGTCATCACACGCTCTCTACTAAATCCCAGTGAGGCGAACTTTAATCACTATCACTCCCATAATCCACCAACGGCCCCGCCGCAGGCGCCGGCCTCTTATTCGACGGCGCAGCTTTAAATCCCTTGAGCGCCGCCAACGTACTACCCGACAAAATACCGCTGCTCTGCTGTTGCTGTTGCGCAGCACCGGTATCATTCATATCTTGATACGCGTTGTCTCCGGCCTCAATCGCCATTCTATCTCCTGCACCACCCGCTTGGAGCTGCTTGGCTGCTTCCCACTCGCCCTTTTCCTTTGCGTACCACACATCGTCTGGTGCCTCGTAGCCCTGGAGTCCAAAGCTTCCTTCGACTTTACGCCGCTTCTTGCCTTCGGGGTCTCTGCCTTCGAGCTCGGCAACGTATGCTGCGGGAAGCGCTTTGCGGATTGCCTCTGCGGCCTGCTCCTCGATGCGTCTGGCTTCGCGTTTGGCTGCCTGGGGGTTGGGATCAACGGTTGCCCAGCGGACGTTGAGGATTTCGTTGTGGTCGAAGGACTGGTGATCCATTGCTTCTTTTGCGAACTGGCTGTTTGCTTCGTTCATGTATGTGACGAAAGCTACACCGCGCGCAGTCAGAACGCGCGTTCGCTCAATCTCGCCCCATTCCTGCATGTGTCGTGCGACGACTTCTTCGATGTCGTCGGTTGGGTGAATGCGCCCAATGTACAGGGTGCGGTTTTGGCGCTGAAAGGTTCCTACACCGCCCATGTCGTCACGGTAATCGGCGTGCTTGTCGCGCCCGAAGCAGTCGACGTTGCTGGGGAAAATGTCCGTTACTGTGGGCAGGCGGTGCAGGTATTCGCAATCTACTCCTTTCGGACAGGTGCCGCGCGCGAAAAAGAGACAAAAGTACGCGCCAGGCGTCTTGTCTGCCTTTGTGTAGCCGCTGTCTCTGGCTATGTTGCAGCGACCTTGCGCAGGAGTTTGGGACAGGTATTTGTCTTCACGGTCGCCGCCCGACCATTTGTTGTACCAGACATTGTAGATTGTGCCTGTTTGTGGGGTCTCCTGAGTCTTTATTTCCGCTGGGTCGATCTGAGGACGTGCAGGTCGTCGTTTGCGCCGGATGATCTTCTTGACTTTCTTGCCTTCGGCATTTGTCGTAATGATAGTTTGTTCGGTCGTGTGAATGAGTTCGTTTGATGAGGCTGGCTCGAGAGATTTATCAGTCGCGAGCGACGTTTTTGCGGGTTGTGTATCTGTCATGGCTGTGGCGATGTTGAAGTTGTCGTGAGAGAACGATGTCGCGACGGAACTTTCGATGGGACGAGGCGCTAGTGCAGGTCGCAGGCTGATCCACATGCACGTGATAATGTAGCTTCACTGCCTCGCCCTCCTATTGGACAGCCACGAGCGTCACCCTTTTGTAGAGATCAAGCCCAGGACGGAAATCTACTGATATATCTTTCTTTTTCGTATACTTACTTGAGCCCCCTATCACCTCATTTACTCGTAGTACTACTCATCTTCACCGCCCCATCAATCTCCACCACAGCCCCATTAACATACCTCGCCCCATCTCCAAACAAGAACGCCACAACATCCGCCACCTCCTCCGGCGTCCCCAGCCTCTCCAGCGCATTTCCATTCCGCATCCTCTCCACCGCCTCTCCTCCCTTCACAATTCCCGCATTCGACGGCGTATCAATATACCCCGGCGCCACACAATTGACTCTGATGCCCCTGGGCCCAAACTCGAGCGCATGCGATTTAGACATGCCAATGAGCCCAAACTTGGTAGTGCAATACACAGACTGCAGGGCTGAGCCGCGGATGCCACTGATGCTCGAAACGTTGACGATTGCCGAACCGCGCTCGAGGTGAGGTAGACATGCTTGTGTGACGAGGAAGACGCCCTTGAGGTTGGTGTTTACCAGTTTATCCCAGTACTCTTCACTCGTGTCTTCGACTTTCATGCTTGTTGGGTTCACGCCTGCGCAGTTGAATACATAGTTCAGGCCTCCTAGTTGCTTGACTGTATTGTTGACAAAGCTTTCCACTTCCTCCTTCTTGCTGACATTGACTTTCTGTGTGTAGCAGGGTGTGCTACTTTCTGAAGCGACGACTTCAAGGTTGGACTGGTTGATGTCGCAAAGCGAGATTGAAGCGCCGAGGGATGAGAGCTTCAGAGCCGTTGCGCGACTGGTGTGATTTCAGTACAAGGCTATCGTGGAGGCTTGTATGAGATAGTTGGGAAGAGGGGTCGAAGGCGTACCCAATGCCACTGCCCGCTCCTGTGATAAGAGCAACCTTTCCCTCAAATTCTTTTGCCATTGTAAAGGGTAGAGAATTGTTTAGTATATTCAAGTTTCGGTTAAGGCGCGTGTCAGACCGTTGTCGCTATCGTACATGTGCAAAGGCATGCTGCAGATGATAATGCTCCTGTAATGATGTTATCTCAGGGAAAGGTGGGGGTGACGTCGGATATCATCCGCATGACTCGCGCAGGCAATGCTTTCATCTCAATAAATCACTGGACAAGTCTACATCACGTATACATATGTAAATGCTGAATTTGGGTATAAGCATGCTAGGATGGCACATAACAGTCATCCCGCATTCGAAAAGGCCATTTCTTCGTCCAGTCCGCTCATCAGTGTATCCACCCATTCCAGAACACCCTGCAACGTGGTTCTGCAACCAAGAAATAACCAAATGCAACAGCATGAATCGTACAGACTGAAAACAGTAGGGCTCTCTTTATTTCTAAAGGCCGCGGCAATCAAGACTTCTGATCGTCTGTTTTTCCTCCCTTCTTAACATCGGCTCGTGATCGAGTCCGCGAGCCACCCCGGTTTGTCGTCTCACGCTCGCTTTCGACATCTGTATCTTGATTTTGCCTCTCTGCGTCTGGGGGTTTGACAATGTTTTTTACTTCATCATCTCCCTTTTCTTTACCGCTTTCGGGTGGACTTGACTGGCCATTTGGTCTGTTGTCATGCTTTGCACTGCCCCCGCCGTCAAGTACAAGTGATCGCACCTTGCGCACCAAATCGTCCACCTTGAATGGCTTTGAGATCACGTCATCCATACCAGCGTCGCGCATGCTCTGTGTTTGTGCTTCTCTCACGTTCGCCGACACGCCTAAGATATGACTGTATCCCGCCTTGCCTTCCTCTTGCAGCTGCCTGATTTCCTGGGTTGCGGCGTTGCCATCTTTGATGGGCATTTCCTGATCCATAAGAATAACATCAAAGTAGTTTCTGTCATCTGGACCATTCTGTGCCTGATGTCCACGCTCGGCAACGGCATCAATGGCTTCTTGACCGTTGTTTGCGGTGAAGACTTGGAAGCCCCGGGACTGGAGTTGACGACGAAGGACTTTCTGGTTGATCAAGTTGTCCTCAACAAGAAGGAGAGTATGGTTTTCCTCAGTGCGTGGATCGCTCTGTGACCGCGATATCTCGTGGGCGCCCTCTTCTTGTCTAGATGTCTCTCCTCTGCGGAGATCTGGCAGTGCCCTTTCAATGTGTGGCTTTTCTGTCGAGATGTCCTTGACAGCCGATGCAGTTTCTTCGTAACGCCGATCTGCGCTCGATTCCGGATGGGCCTCTGATCTCTCTTCCACAGGCGGATCTTTGAGCGAGGGGTTCATCTCCTCTGCGTCTACTCCGGAATGGCTAGACAATGTTTTCGCATCTGGACGCTCATTCTTTTGCTCGTTGATACGCTGGAGAGTCGAGTTACTTCGGCTATAGCTGGGACGAGTTGGCTTCAAGCCAGCGCTCTCGGATTTTTCTGAGTTGCTTCGGGATTGGATAGGCGGTCGTCCCAGATCACTTCCCCCGACTGAACGACGCACTTTGAAGAAGAATCCAAATGTCGACCCTTCTCCTTCTTTTGAGCTCACGCCTATATCGCCGCCATGTAAAGTGCATACTAACTGATATTAGCGAATGAAAACTTGGACATGCTGTGTAGCTGTAGCTTGCTTACACTTGCGCGATATGAACAATCCAAGACCAGAGCCTCCGTAGTTTTCTTGCGTTTTAGGTGTTGCTTGCCTAGCGGATGATTAGTCAGACGGAAATGAAGGTAATAGAGAAAACTCCTTATACCTGAAGCGCTCGAACAACTTGGCTTGGCCTTCTCTGCTAATGCCTATGCCAGTATCCTTGACGGCAACCATTAAGTACATGGCATCTCCAGAGCCCCATTCTGATGTCATGGTCGAGTCCAGATGGAATGCTTCTTTCTGCTCGCTAAAGTAAACGACGTTGGGAGGATATGACGTGGGTCGTGTTACCGATGCGCCCATGGACACAGTTATATTTCTTTTACCCTTCTTCCTCGAGGTGAACTTTATAGCATTAGTGATCAGATTTACCAGAACTAAAATCTGTTAGCTCCATACTAAACACGACCCGACACTTCATACCTTGCTTCATGCGGTTGAGATCAGCGACAACAGTGTCGACTTGCTGCTCCTCAAACGAAACGTCCATGGCGTAATGGAAATCGATATTCTTGGCTTTGAACTCGGAATGGAAAACGCGGAGCGCTTGAGAGAATTCCCACTTGGGCTTTGTTTCTTGGAGGGTTCAGTGAATGATGCAAGATGATCGTGATGGAGACTCACCGCGAGGAACCAAAGATAGCATCATAGAATCTAACTTGGAGAATGACAAGATATCATCTACTAGTGTGTTTTGGTGTGAGACGCATAGTAGGATAGTGTCAGCAGCATCTAAAATATCGGCTATTTGATCGCGGATTTCATCGCGGCCAGCGCCAATCTCCTTCGTCACCTCCTTGACCTCTTCAGCGAGATGGAGGACGGCAGAGAGTGGATTACGGATCTCGTGCGAAACCATGTCTATGAACCTTTCTTGCTGTTCCTTACGCTCCCTTGCCTCGTTGGCAGCTTTCTCTTGGGTTAGCTGGGCCTGTTTGATATCGGTAATGTCGATGATGGCGCTGATGTAACCAGCATCAGACTCATCGCTCAAGGGCTTCAGCAAAAACATTCTCCATTGCTCACCCTCCGCGTGGACGGGCTCGGCAACGTCACACCTAAACTCTATCTGCAACTCTGTGCGGCTCTCAAATGCATTGCGATAGGCTGTCATGACGTCCTCATAGTCGTCCGGATGTATGCTATCTGGCCAAGAACGGAATTCGTTACTTCCCTTGTTGGTGGTGAGCCTGAAGAAGCCGTCGTTGACGAACACGGCCTCAGCATCCTTGTCGAGAATTGCCAGGCCGTTGGGCAATAGTTCAGCAAATCGCTGGAACATATTTGTCTGCATTGAGTCGGCCTGCTTCGAGTCATGGTGCTTCTTTTCGGGGCCCTTGCCTTCCTGCTGCGACTTGGCCTTCTTTAGCTGATGCCCTTGATTTTGCCGCGCAAGCTCGTCCAAACCTTCAATAGGCATGTAGCGGTCGGTTCTTTGGCTGTCGAGCAGTTGAGCCAGGACACCTTGACGAGTTCCATCTTCGTCAAGTATAGTGCTGAGGACGAGGTGCTGCTCTCGGTCTTCTGCTAGAGAGGCCAGAAAATACCTGGCGGCTGGGCGAGAGAGTCAGTGTGAGAACGGGGCGACTGCAAGGCTACGGTATGATGCTTACCTACCTTGACCGTCCGCCCTCTGAGCACTGTTTTCAGCGTCGCCAACGCCTCATGTTCGTAGCTGTCGTGCGCATTGGATGCCTGGCCATCGAGGCCACCCCGCGCGGTTTCCCAAGCGAGATTGTGTATAACTGTCAAGTCTTTACCCCAGAAAACGGCCGAGCAGTGGGGCATGGGCAGCACGCATGTGTTGACGAGGCATTTGAGCGAAGTTGGCCACGACTCGCGCGGGCCAATTGAGGATTTGGACCTGGAGGGTGTTAACCAGGGCGCGCGATGAAGGAGCAAATGGGGCCGCGGCAAGTGCTCACCAGTCTTTGCGGGACAGGTTCTCCTCGTTCAGGTCGAAGACGGGCAGGCCTGTGGCAGATAGCTTGTCAAGGTTCTCCATGGCGCCTCCGCGGGCGATGCGTTGGGTAAGATTTCAGGCGGAGGAAACTGGTGCGGCGAGGCTTGTTCAGAGACTGAAGATGCGCGTGACGTCATAGCAGGGCAGCGCAGCCAACATGACCCTACGAACGCATGTCTGGCAGGACGACGAGCAAGACACAATGAGGTTGAGTCGCGGAGGAGAGGGCCGAGTGACAGGGTGCACGAGTTGCAGAAATGGATGCGGTCTAGGCCAGCTCATCGCTTGCCATGTTCCATCTTTTCCATGCGCTACCGATGTTGGCATGACATGGATCGACTGATGAATTGGTCGTGATCGGCGATTCGACGAGGCACGTCATGGTGAACACGACTAATTCGAGCACGGCAGGTCTCGCACTAGGTGTACGCCCTCGTGTGTAGTCATGTACACAGGTATCTCGGTCGCGGGGTTGTGCCAGGCTGGCGTCGCCTTTGTCCGTCAGTATGCGCCTACGGCAGCAACAGAAAGGCCCCGGTACAGTCCAAAAACCTTGGTCAGCGGTCGTGGCTGTCACAAGCAATGCCTCCGTCGCCATACCGCATGCATCATGCATCTACTAGATATCTGATCTGACAGCGTTGGCGGGGGACATGGCTCGTCTCGCCTACTGGGGCACAGGTAGTGTTAGTACGAACGTCATTCCCTGCTTCACCAAGCACGCACACGCTACAGGCACCAGGGACCGCCTCCACCCAAAAGGGAACTGGGCAGGCATCACATTGCCATCATTTCGTGGTTTCGGAGTGGTGCAGGCAAAAGTCCCCGAGAATCGCGTGACCGAAAATATTTTCCTGGGGTCTGAGGTAGTGGGCAAGACGGGTTTCTGCGAACATGTCAACGCCAAACCTGTGCAGACTCGATGGCATTCCCTGCCATTGGCTGTCTCTGATGCTACCAAACTCTCGAATGCAGCAATGCAGCCTCGGCTCAGGCCCTGCATGACTTTGCTTCAGGCTTTCGTCGCCCTGACCTTGGACATTCACGATCTCTTCACAGTTCCTGTCAATCGAGACCATTAGCGTCTTGGCGTCGTCTGGCTTAGCCTTTGTGCGCCCTTCTCGGAGCGGAAGCCAGGACAGACTCCCTGTTATCGATAACACTCGCATGTATACATATACGAGTATATGACGAGGTCCAAAGGTTTCGGCCCTTATCCGGAACATGGAGAAGCTCTGGAAGCACATGCATAATCTATCCCTAGGCGGCTTCGGCAGCGCACACTCAACGGGCGGTATCGCGGAAGGAAACCTTGTGTATAAGTGTATACAGCTCCATCACGGTCGTGGCTGCATAAATTCGGCAAGGGTGGTGTATGATAGGCACGTCTGTAAAGAGTCGAGGAAACGTCTTGCTCTTGTGCAAAAGGTAAGAGGGAATGGAAGCATGATAACACGGCCCAAGAGTTTATCTGGGACTCAAATTTTTCGCACAATCCTTCCTATCACATCAGTCAGTAGGACCGTATGGACAGTGGTGAATTGCTCCGGCCGTACGGGTGGATTCTCTTGAGGCTAATGTCGAGTCTAATCGGCACAAACAACCCGAGCGAGAGACGCTGTGAGTTTTGGCCCGTGGCTGACCCGGAAAGTCATACTGGATACGGTTTCATAGTTTTCGTATTGTCAACAAAATGCAAATGTATACAATAAAGTTTCATGTCCGTGTACAAGGCAAGAGTGGAAACGAACGTTGGTTGGTGACAACGATGCCGACAAGTGTTCTCACGCCAGGCACGTGTCAAGGAGTGGGGGAGCTTGGGGCTGAAATGGCGGAACGACCCGACCGCCGGCGTAGTTACTTTATACGCGCTACTTTCCCTGGCCGCTTGACTCGTATGTTTCACGCTCCGTCGTCTCCTATCTCTCTTTGTTTCAATTGGTACATAATTGGCAAATTCTGGTTATATGTCGAGACTCCCTACCTATACCTTCCTTACAAAAAAGATCAACCACCACAAACATATCCCCAAATCCTCTATCAAAATGCTCGGCGCACTACCCCTGCCTACGCGCGACCTAGCTGAACTCGCAAAAGAGGAAAAGGGCTTCACCTTCAACCACTTCACGTGCGAGCATGCCTGGGTCATTGGGAACATTCTTCGAAACGCTCTTCGCACCGCCGAGTGCCCTGTCCTCATCCACATAGCTCTCTCGACCCAGACCCTCTTCCATGCGCCAAGCCTTCCTGGCATAATGCCCGATCACGAGAAATGGGTAGAGAGAAAACGCAACACAGTGCTCAGATGGGGTCACTCGACATGGTACATGGGGTGCCAATTCGATGACGATTACAAAAAGTTTGCCGAATACCATGCCATGAGTGGAGATGAGTGGTCCAAATACACCATCGAAGGGGGCGGATATCCCGTCTTCGTAAAGGGGGTCGAAGGCGTTGTTGGCGCAATTACAATTGCAGGCGCCGACATCTCAAGCGTGCAGGCGCACAGCGTTGTCGTCAAAGCTGTAGAAGAGTACAAGGAACTGAGAGATGGGTTTCGAAGTCCAATGAGAGCGGCAACCACAGCTAAATGACTGCATGAGTTAGGCAAAGGTGAAGGGCTTGGTATTCATTTATCGCCCAACGACCCATCCAGAGGGAGCAGAGGAAAGAAGGGCTGAATCACGTGGGTTCAGATTTGGTTTGTTGCTTCATTCGCAATTCGCAGGCTATAATACAGAAGCCGTGGCAGAGTTGCCCACCGACCGAAACCCGAATCGTCCTCCTACCGCATCGAAAGCTATTGAGTAGCGGAACAACAAGTTTCTCCCGGTGTTGATATAGGGCGAGTGGCTGGGTATTTGAGGGAAAACATAATTGGGCTCAATGGCTGATTTTTCGCCAACGGTGAACGAATAAGACATGGCTGGCTGATCAAGGCATGGAAAGCCGACGGTGATATTGGTACCTGGCTTCACGCGTTTCACCATCTTCGCATGACCGTTTGGGTTGGGATTAGGAATGACGATGGTTGGCATCGAAACGCCTTTCTCCGTTCTGATATACATCTGCGCTATGCCGGTGTCGACAAGCACATTACCACAATTCCTTCCCTCGCCATTGACGCTGAAGCACATGCTTGCCATCGCCCAGTCCCTGCTATCCTCAGCCCAGGTCAAGCCAGGTTCCAGCTGGGTAAAAGCAAATTCTCGGATGGCTGTCGGTGTCAACCCAACTTGGACACCCTCACGTGATACAATGTATCCAGCGTGCATCGTCTCGCAATCAACAGACTGTCCATCAATGGCGCAGAGGTTTAGGAGCGGGTTGACGCGAGGTGTAGCAAAGGGCATGCCATCCTTTTGGCTGTTTCTTCCGAAGCCAATGCCCATGTAGGTGATTTGCGACGTGTCCCGCTCTACGGCTTGCTCACCGTGTGGACCGGCTGGACACTCGAACCGGTCAACAAGGGGATCATACCAAGGGCATCTCCAGCTCTTGTCAACAATGAGCACAGGGACCTTTGCAGTCGCGTATGAGCCACCTTCACCAGTGAAGTTCATGCCAAGCTCTACCAGTCGGCCAACGTAGAGTATCTTACTGCTCGTGAAGAAGTGGTGTGCCGGCGTGCCCGAGGTTGACGGTATGTTAGGTAGTATTGGAGCTCCTATCAAAGTCCCGGTTGATCCAGTGTCCACGGGCATATGGATATCAACGCCTTCGACTGTACACATGACTTGCGGAACATGTTTAGGGCTGAACTCGAAGATGAAAGGAATGAAAATGGAATGGTTGCCTGGTGATATCTCCGTATCCTCTGTGTCCATTGTAGTATTGTTGGTGTACATTGTAAAAAGAATGAGGCTGCCAATCAAGCCAATGACGCGCCAGAAGAGTGTTGAACTCTTCAGTCTCCCATGTGTAGGTGTTGAAGGTGTGGATGTCGACAACGAGGGTGGTGCCGAACGTGTTATATAGTCGCCGGGCTTCATGTCTGTTTAGAGGTGCGGAGAGGGCGTGCATCCGCTGGCATACGCCACACGGATAACGCCAGATTTGTGTCTATACCGTTTCCGAGGTATTGGCGAAGCAACTCGAGTGGAGTCAAGCACAATGCAGATGTCAAATCATCGGCAGATGAAATAAGCACCGTGGTAGGGCCCCGAGGTGACGTCCGCGTAATGTGCAGACAGCGGTCCTTCCCCGCAATCCCGAAACTCGATGCGATCTACTACTAGTCAGGCACAACATCTCCCTCAATTTCCCAAGTCAGCGCACCTCACCCAATGACGAAAACCCCAATGGATATCAGCCAGCCTCTCTCCACTCCACCGCTCAAGACGATGTACCAGTCGCTGATCGTCACGTGTGCGGCTGCACGACATGGCCGGGGTACTAGCTTAGCCACTGTTCAGGCCTGCAGCTAAAGGCAGCCGCCCACTTTCATAGACATGTCCAAGCTGTACATGTACAGCCCGAATAGGAGAAGACTCGAAACTAGACATGGTTTTTGGCGACTCAGGCAATTGCACGTATCGGTCTTGACGCGCCTTTCGTCCCAACCCAACCCTCGCACGCCTCTCGCGCCCACATACTGCTCCCTCACCGCCAAAACGAAACAGCGCAAACCGAAGCAGAGCATGTAGCCAGCATGGGGCGCTCACCATCTCGATTCAGCGACGGCGGCGAGTCCGCGCAGCATGCTCGTGTCGAGCCACGCCTTCTCAAGGCAGTCGAGGACCAAAAGCACGACGATGCCATTGCCATTATCGAGCAGGCCAAAGCGAATGCGCAACCCATCGACCACCTCTTGCGCATTGCTTTGATGCGCGCAGCGGAGCGCGGAAACATATTCATCACCGAGTATCTTCTGAAGAGTGGTGCGAAACCCGATGGTGCGCCGGGAGGCAGGGTGTCGCCCTTGTTCAAGGCAGTCGAGAAGAACCATGTCGGGATTGTGCAACTACTGCTAAAATTCGGGGGAAATGTCGACGTACAAGATAAGCAGGGGAGAACGGTGCTCATGATGGCGGCTTGGAAAAATCACTTTCACATCATGCATGAATTACTAAGGTGTGGTGCAGATGTTAACCGCAAGGACAACACTGGGCGCAATGTCTTGCACAATCTGGCAGCCGACAAGCATTGCAATTGGGGACGCGACGTTATAGCCGAGCTTCTCAAGCAAAACATCGCCATTGACGGACCAGACGGTCAGGACGACCAGAAGCGCAGTCCACTGCATTGGGCAGCGAGTACAGGGAAAAAAGAGTTGTGTGAAATGTTACTCAGGCGACCGCGACTCCCCAGAGCAAACGTCAACGCAGTGGAAATCAGGCAGAAGACGGCGCTCCATCTTGCGATTGCACATGGGAGAGACGATATTATCGAGCTGTTGATCAAGCATGGCGCGGATATTATGGCCAAGAGCGACGGATCCTGGACTCCCTTACACAACGCTTGTGAGCAGGGAAGCGTCAAGGTGGTGAGGATGCTGTTGGGTGCTGGCGCGAACATCAATGCAAAGCTCTTGAACGGAATGACACCCTTGCACGTAGCAGCCCAAGCTGGACATTTGGACGTAGTCAACTGTCTTCTGGAGCGAAACGACGTAAAACGAGCTGCGAAGGATGCTTTTGGTATCACGCCGTTCTTGCGGGCTGCCCAGAGCAAGAAGTCTGCACGCAAAGACATCATCAACAGATTGGCACCGCACAACCAGATTGAGGCGCTTAGCGAAGACGCGCTGGGCGCTACCAATGGATTCCACGCCACGATTGTTGACTTTGGCAATTTTCACAACGAGAACAGAGTATCACGCAAGACAGTCTTTGAGTTGTTGTACAGCCGTGATCCGATCAACCCTAGGAAACCTTCAGTCAATGTTCTGCCTAAAGATTCCAAAGGAACAAGTTTCAGATGGATACATCTGCCTGCAAACAACATGGCCTGGGTGGAGGCATTGCTGACTAAAGCATTCATTGAGGAAGGAGCCAGCGACGTTGAGGGGTTCAAGGCGCTGGAACGGTCCTTTAGCCACCAGCACCGTGGACAGCAAATACACTCGCATTTCATGAGACCGCTGTGTCAGAGCACGCCACGTGCTCCAAAGAATCACGATGAATCAGACCTTTCTGATGGTGGTGACCCAGGGGTTCCACACATCACCGTCAATAATGGCCTGGGCTTAACTATTGACCCAGCAGTCGCCATGCAAGATTCAACCTCGTCGCACTTTCCCAAGACACCTGCGCGAACAGGTACAGCCAGCACAGAACAAACGGATTGGACTGCCGGGACGGGCCCGGGCCATGCGGCTAACAAAGAAGTAAGAGGAAAAACAAAAGATAAGACCAAGAAGACGCAGAAGTGGGGTGGGTCGAAGCCGGCTGGCAAGCGATCTGGCGGCACCGAAACACCTACCAGAGGACCCGAACACCATGCAAAAAGAACACATACAAGCTCTTCTCTCACTCTCAGCGGTCACCTCAAGTCGCCTGGCAGTCCTGGACGGAAAGACCCGACGACGGTTGCAAAGGGCAACATATTTGCCTTCATGCCATATCTGCACTTTGAGTCTGACCGCCGGCGCCAGGAAATGCAAGCTGCGATTAGGAAAACACAAATTATAAAGAGTTACGAGAAAAATGATGGACGAGCTAATAGGCCACCCCCTCCGCGCGCGAAAACGTACGATGAGATGCTGCTACGAGCTCATCTGACCTCTTCGCAGATTTCACTGCATGTACGGCGTACATTGGATCAGTTCTTTTATCACAACATTGACACACAGTCTCGTGATCGTGACCAAGTCGTCTACCGGTATCAATGCAAGTCGAACGACCCTCAGCATGTGGATCCGAAGATATTCATGGTTGATCAACTATGGATGTGGACATTAGGCAAGGACTTGATTGTGACCGCTTTTCCTCAAAGATGGCAGCAGCCTAGGAACGATCCGCTCAATGTTCTCGATGGCATCATCGAAGACATCAACAGCAAGACCAGAGATCCGGTTCGAAATGTGTACGATTTGGCTATGATCATCTCTGGAAGGTGCAGTGGAGTCTTTGATCGTCACCGTACTGGCGACGAGGACTACCAGTTTCTTGACATGTTTGAATCCAGTATAGGTGACGCTACCGAAATGGAGACAATACTGTTCAAAGAGTTCAATACGGCTTCTGCGCAAGCATCGGCATGGCTACAACACCACCGTCGGCCCAACCGCTTCTCACGTCACCTTGAAGCAGAGGGAAGGCAAAGGGAGCACAATCGGCGACATGTGCCGCATCACTCCCATTCACACGCTTTGACCGACCCTCCAATCCGCGAGGAAGAATTTGACTATGACGATAGCGACCGATCAGCTGCCCACGCCCCTCTATTTGTCGACAAGCTACTAGACATTGGTGCTGAGACGGACCTTTTGGCTGAGATCAAGGATATTCGCGATGAACTGAACATGATCGCCAAAGTACTGGAGGATCAGCGCAGCGTACTTCCTGATATGGAGGCCAGCATCACAGACATCTATCGAGAGGAGCACAAAAGTCAGCAGGATATAAAGAAGCGGTTTAAAGAGCTGCTCAAGACAATCGACATCCACCTCAAGGATCTTGAGCGCATGAACAGGCAAGCCAAGCGCATCTACGATTCAATCACCGACTTGCTCGACCTGAAGCAGAAGCATGCCAACGCTTTCGAAGCGCGCTTCGCCCGCGATCAAGCCGCAGGCACCGCCCGTCAAAGCCAAACAATCATGGTCTTCACCATCGTCACCATCATCTTCCTCCCCCTCTCCTTCATCGCCGCCATGTTTACAATCAACATCCAAGAATTCCCCCACCGCCCCGGCAGCGACGAACCCTCACTCCCCCTTTCCTACGTCGGCAAATACATGTTCGGCATCGGCCTCGCAATCTCCATCCCCTTCATCGCCATCGCTCTCTCCTTCGACGCAATCGGCGACTTCTTCCGCGAAGTAAAACGCAGATTCCGCGACCGAAGAGCAGCCCGGCAGAAGGCCCGTGCGGAGCATAACAATGATGCCCTTACAGATCCCTACGCGGGCATCGAGCGACTTGACTACGGCGATGCACTCGATACCCGCACTATCGAGGAGGCACTCAGCCGCAGCCGTAATCGCAGCCCTGCGTACCGTCCCGACGGCCGCCGCAGCATCGAGAGTTACCTAAGCAGTGCGCGTGCGAACAGGTGGAACGACGGGGGCTCGCTGCTTCCCGTCACCAGTCGCAGTACGACTGCGCGGAGCGCTGCGAAGGGCGGTATGACTGTGCTGAATGGACTAGATGGCGCTACGAGTTTGAATCAGCGGCTTAGTGTTGATAGGGCGGAGAGACAGGGACCTATTGAGAGGGTTAGTACCGGATTTAGGATGAGAAATAGTGGGGATTTTCAGCGTTGAGTATGCCGAGTTGTGACGCAGCGTTACGTTCCAGTGTAGGGAGGAGTTTGAGATTTGGAACTTTTTGAGTTGTTGTTGTAGATACCCTATTCCCTAGTTATATTTAGTCTTACATGAAAAACTAACATACATGATGCCACATGACTGAAATACCCATTCACACCTTGCGATCATGACTTTATCCCTAAAAAAGACGCTTCTTTGCTTACAGAAACTCACTATTGACTAGAACCTAGGAAAACTATAAACAACCATTCTGTTTTCTTCCCTTTTTTTTCTTTATCACACTCATTTCTATCGTCATCAAACCCTCATAACCATCTTACCAGCATAAAAAAATCCCCCTTCCATTTGCAATCCAGAAAGTCACGAACACATCACCTGATACGCAAAGTAATGTGTAATATACTACATACACCCCCGCGATTAATTCTCCGAGAGAAGGAGGGGGTGTGCCCCGCAAAAAAAAAAAAAACGGTCGGCGACTCCCTTATTTAGTGCAGGGCACCCACCCATTGTTTTGGAACGGATTTTACGATCTCGATCTAATCTAACCGTAAGGGAATTTAGTATGAGGAAGAGAGAGACGCTTCACCTTGAACCAGATAATCAAATATATATATATATGTGTTTGTATTGATCATTTGATATTCAATGTATATTAATGAGATATAATTCTCATTAAGATACAAAAAAAATAAGAGTTTCTCTAGCAACACAAAAAAAAGCATTTAAACTCGTGCCGAAATACATAAAGTAAGATGTAAAGAACAAACCGACGACAAATGATGATGACGAGGACCACCGAGTCGCTTTTTTTTTTTTAAAAAAAAAGACTAATCCACCCAGTGCAATATCTCATTTCTCACTCTTTTTCTCCAACACCCTTCCCCTCCAGTCCCCCGGGTACTACCGACCCTGAGGCCCAAGCAACAACGCCGCAATAGCATCAACACAGGCATAAAACCTCTGACAAACTTCGGGCTGGGCCAAATACGCCGACGTCTTCTCCTTAATAACATCCTCATGGCTCCACTCCTCCAGCGGCACATCCTCCAGACCCGTGACATCGAAGCGAAAATACTTCATCCAGTTCCTCTCAATAAGAGCCGCGTGATCAGCTTCGAAGCGCTCGCCCCAGCCGCGGGCTTCGGCCTTGCGGTCCTCGACGCTATTTGCCATTTCGGGAATTTCGCGGGTGCGGTCGAGGCCGATGCCTGTGCCGACGGAGACGATGATCATCATGTCGTTTGCGTAGCGGAAGAGCTTGCGGCATTCGTAGAGGATATCGCGGACGGGGTTGTTTTTCGTGGTGCCGTGGTCGACGAGGCCTTTTTCGATTACGAAGCGTTGGGGAACGGCTTTTTCGGATTGAATATAGCGCGGAGCTGCTGACGTGGCTTTCATGGTTTGCCATATGGGCATGTCGGGTTCTAGATCTGGGCCTGTGATGCGGCGTGTTTGGTAGGAACGTATTAGTGCTGCTCGGTTGGTGCCTGGATTTTGTTAGTACTATCACTACAATAAGGAGGGTATACCGCTAGAGTACGTACCGATATCCATTTGTGTTGTAATTGCGAATCTGCATATAGCGTTAGATATTATATAGAAAAACAAGAACGCTACTCACACATCGCCCGAGTCCGTCCGTCCGTCGAGCAGTATTTCATCTGGGTTGCCCAGCTCCTGTCGGACGACACTCTTAATCGCATCTTCCAATGCGCTATCATCTACACTTCGCACTTGTGCATGTGGATCCAAGTACTTAAAGTAGTCCTTCTTGTTTGCAAAGACCTGTTTCGCAATCTGCTTATAGGCCTCTCTAGCTCGGTGGGCTTGCATCCGAAGCCGGCACAGCATAATGGCTATAATCCCTCCTAGAGAGCATCCTCCTGTCAAGTCAAAGATTTGGTGGCTGTCTAAGCGCTGTCCAACCTTGACACAGATTGCATTGACGAGCGATTCGACCAAGAGTAAGGCAGACAGTCCTCTAATACCATCGCCGTCGATTGAGAGTAGGATCTTAGTTTCTCTGGTGCGTGACAGAATTGTCTGGGCTGTCAATACTGGCTTCGATGATGGATCCCGCAGCGTGGGATCACATGGAATGTCAGCATGTTGAGGAGGTGACGGGTGGCCGTTAGTATGGTTCGCATGGCTGCTGTGTATCGGAGCCAGCGGAACGAAGTTTGGAGGACCAGCAGGAGCCTGATTAACACCATTCGGTACTACAGATCGACTCCCATAGGGAGATGCATAACTAGTGGAAATATTTGGTAACGGAGGCGTACTGTGGTCGCGCGGCGATGCTGAAACGGCATGTTCAGCCACAGTAGATGGTGAAGGAGTGACCAGATCAGTCACAGGTTGCTTGATTAGTACTGGTGGAGGTTGAGTGTGAGGATAGGCTGAAGTCAGTGGCGGCGGACCCGTCGAAGGAGGTGGAGACGGCCACGGAGAATATTTGGAATATGGATCCCGAGCGAGTCGCGTCTCGGCTTCCTCAGCTACGCGTCGAATATCTGGATCCCGAGCCTTGCTAGGCCATATCAGCATGAGCCGGCGAGGATAATGTTTGTGAGGCGCGACATACTACTTGACATAGCTGACGTCCCAGGGCTCCCAGCGGCCAGAGAGGAGGAACTGTATCGAGGAGGGATATGCGGGGTCGTGGAAGTAGTGTGTGCCCTCTACGGGAGAGTATCGGACACAGCTAAAGTCCACCAAAGCCCACGACATTCCGCTGGTCTTGTTACTTGTATGGTGACTAGGCTCTGTAGAGTCAAGTAATTAGAATTGAGGTAACAAACGACCTTCTACTGAGCTCAACGAGAGTAGCGGTGGGCCGACAGCATGCCCGATAAAGACGCAGTAAGACACTAGCTGCCGGTGAGTGCTGGGCGGTTGATCAGGACGAGACAACCACAAAGAGGGCGTAAGTACGACCAATCAGGCAGAGTCGAGCGGCGCGCGTACAAGGTTTGTGCAGTGCCAGCCCATTGAACGGTACGTAAGGGCATGAGTAGTGTATCTGCGACAATGCGGCCGCGTTTGACCGGGCAGATAGGCTGGGCGATGGCACTCGGCAAATGGCGTGGTTAATGACATTGCGAAGCCGGGGCGGTTGTGACGGCCAGCTCATCCCTGCCTGGGCCTCTGCGGGGCCATGGCCGAGAGGCGGCGTTGAGGTGTTGCCAGGTTGGGTAGCCGGATACAGCCGCTGTCGACGATTCGGGCGACTGACGATATTTGTTATGTAGTAGAGTAGCAGACGGACCAAGGCTGGTAGCCTAGTGAGTTGGCGGCGTTGACAAGGGGCCACGCCCCCGCGGCCCGTAGCCGTACCGGTTGTTCGGTTAGCCACCCCTCATGACCACTGTGCTGTCCTCTGCTGCTGCTCTGCCTTCGATCTTGCACACTGCATGCCAGCCTTGAGATCTGTCTTTATTTAGTCGGTATCCCCCCTTTTGGCACGCACTACACAAGACGTGGCACTGATCAGCTGCCCCCAGCGTGGTCACGTGACGCCTTCAGCGCATCTCCGCCGCTAATCTTGCAGCTTGCATTTGTATAGTCGTCGGTTGTTTTGCACAACTGACTTGCACATGCGCACCGTGTATTCTGGCTACGAGTGTGTGCTACAAAAGCATGGACACAGTCCACTTGGCAGTTTCCAAACACCCTGCCATGCCAAACCCCGTAACGAGGTCGTGGGATGCTTGGCACAGCTTGACGACAATTGCGCAATGATGGGGTTCCAGGGCAGCGCAGGGCCAATCGCGTTACTTGGCTATTTCGACCGCAGAGTGTTCGTGATGGAGTCGTGTCCACCACCGTACGAGAGCCCAGCCCCGAGACTGCAAACGCCGTATGCGCTGGCGCACTCATTACGAGAGTAGTAAGAGCCAGGAAGCAATCGACTTTCCCGATCGCGGATGTGCTGCTGTATCAAATTGATGATGAGGCTGAAGAAAACAAGATCTTGTCCCTGCTGTAACTTGGAAAGGGACATTGGTTGCCGGAAGGATCGCAGTCTGGAGGAAGGATTGCCGAAAGGAGCGACCAAAATGAGTTGGATGCCTGGTTGAATACGATTCAGCTATCCAGCTTTTATCGTCTTACCAGACAGTCATGATGCTAGATCATACGATAACACCCTAGCCATTTGTGGAGGAAAACGGTCTTTTACACTTCTGACCAATCACAACCCCAACGTGTCCGGTAGCTGTCCTCTCAGCCAAAGCACAGAGAGAGTCAGGTGAGGCACAAAAGCAAGCCGATTCCCGCCAAACACACAGCTAGTGTCAAGTACAGATCTCAGAGATCGGTTGTGGTTCCGAGGTGTAACACTTGGGTGTAACATAAAAAGATCTAGCAGAAGCGGGGAGATAAACAAGAAGGTGGTCTTGCGACACGTCTCCATTCGAGGACACATCCGACGCCGACAAAGGCATCTTTATGCGATACAATTGGCTGAACCAATAGCCACTACTACAAGGTGTATTCGTGGTATTTAAACCAAGGATTGGTAAGTCCCCATACACTTCTACTCACCAAGTTGTTCCTGTTACTTGTAAGCAGACCAGTCGATATATGTCGACTCATCGATGGAAGGTGCCGTGGCTTTTACGTCGATCAAGGTGCTTGTGTAAGCCCTGACTGGCCTAGCGAGTAATACCTCGGGGCCCTACATCCACAGTGCATGTGGTGCCAGTACGCGTTTGACAGTTGGGTGTATAATTCCTCGTCATAATACGGACCAAGAGCGCGGTTCTACACCTCGTGTACCGTTTATACACATACAAGTATGCTCGTGTAGGTGAGATATTCAGTCAGTAATTCGCGTGAGCTTGTATCCATATTCATGATGCGAGAGCAGCAGATAAAAAGAAAACCAGTCAGTACAAGGTACTAGTAGCAAGCAAAGGAAGGCGTCATATACAAAGTCAATCGCCCAGAAACTTTCGTGTCCAGTAAGAGAAGCGTTTCACTTGTCGGGGTTTAAAGCCGCGCTCTAATCGACCCGTAAGCTTATACCTCATGTGAAACAAATGCGTAACAACGTCCAACTTTGGTTTTCGAAGCATATTCATTTCTCGCGCCGAGTCAATTCGCTATGAAGACTCTAGCTTAGTTTGTTCATGCAGCCCATGCTCATTTCATATCATGAGCTCCGAATCCCACAGAAGATGAACCGAATGAAGTTGAACTCCGAACCAATTCACATGCAGCACATTTTCCAGCCACTCATAATCTATGCCTTCTCAGCAGCAGCAGCCTTGGCCTTGACACCCCTGGGCTTTGATGGCTTGTCGGCCTTGACGGGCTTCTGGCTCTTGCGGATGGCAGAGGCCCTGGCGACGGCGTCCTTGCGGAGGTCGGGGCGGTAGTTGCGCTTGGTGGTGGCGTTGACAATGGCAGAGTAGGTCCTAGCGCCGTCAGCAAAACTTCCGGGGTATACCCAGGTATCCTCATGTTCGGCTACCAGGGCAGTGGTTCGAAGAGACGTACTTGCGGGTGGACTTGCTGGGGCCGAAGGTGGTGGTCTGGATGGCGGATGCGGGTTGGTGGTGCTTGTCGGCCTTCTTGATGAGAAGAGTGACACCACCCTCCTTGCCGGGGATGACACCAATAGCCTGGTTCATATTGTCAACAACGTCTTCTGGGTTATCTGGTGTTCGCGCTTCGCGTAACCGAAGATCGTGGTGGCCGTACCTTGTTGGCGATTGAGCCCTCGTTCTGCGCAAAGTTAGCGAAACACGACCCAAAATCTAAAACAGACTACATACCTTGCGGCTGTAAAGGTTCCTCAGGTTAAGAGGATCGCGCGAGAACTGAACGCCATTTGCCCTCTTGACGAGCGTGGAGCTGCGTCCCTCTGCCGATTGTCAACGCCTATTCCTCCGTCCTTCGTATACCAGTTTCTGTTCACTCACTGGTAATCTCCCAGGCAAGGTCGTGCGAGATAGTGGTGGCCATTGTGTCTGTATGGAATGTGGATACGGACGATGTCAATGAAAGTTCGCCAATATTGAAAGGTAGGGCCTCGTCTGCATTTCCGCATGCGCTTAGTGCGTGTTTCGGGGATGGATCAACATAGGCGCCGACGCCGACGTTGCCGCCAAGCAGCGGAGCGGAAGTGACGACGCATGAGCGTGAGGCGCAGCCTAAGGTTCAGGCCGTGACAGCCGAAACGTCTTGTCCGCGACTCCGTTGTCACGCATCACCGTCGTCCGGGATAACTGCACCTATGTCCCTGCCTGTGGCGTGAAGACCCCGCGTCTCCGCATTACCATCATAGCCCATCACACATCCATTTCCTTTGTTCTCTGTCACCACTCTCACATCGCGTTCCTTGCAGATCGATAGAGCGCACTTGTAGGCATTCACTCTGTCGCATACACCACAATCCCATCAACAAATCACAAGTGCCATCGCCAGCATGGAGTACCTATTCTACTCAGTCTGCTTTTTTGTCCTGGCCGTTGCAACAGGTACTTTCCTTGCACCCCACCTCACTGCTGGTTACTGACGCATCACAGCCGCATACTTCACCCGGCACCGTTGGATCCACGTCCTGCCCATCCCTGAACCCATATATGCGCGACTACCAACCTCCTTCCGCGACGATATCGAAGCAGGCCTATCGTCATCAGCATTTGACCTCAGTGGCAATGTAGAATCTGGCGACTCGCGCCAAGGCCTTGATGACGCGGGGAAGAAGGAGGTCATGAGCATCATGAAGCGACAAGGTGTCGACTTTGATGAGGCGCGCAGAATATACATGCAGGATCGATTCAAGAAGAACAACATTGGAGCCGACGGCATCCCCCGCGATCCAAAGTTTGTCAGCTTCTCGTAATGGTGGCCAAGGATGTGGAATGGGACCATGCATCACAGGACTATCTCGTACATCATTTCTTTTGTTTTAAGTCTGGGTTTGACAAGCTACTGCTTTTCATTTGTTGCCTCGAGTGGGCTAGTTATATGCGGCTTGGGACGAGCAGACGTACGTGGATCTGCGCATATGGGTTTAAGCGCCTAGTGTCTTTGCTTTCTTTCATTTCCGTTTCGTGTTCCTTCTCTTCTACTGACTTTTACAGCATTTTCTTGAATAGAACTTCGTATGTCTCTACGTGAGAATAATTCTACTGCATACCTCGCTTTCTACGTGTGACTTCATACTGGAACATCGGAGCGGCGTCCAGGGATCGACGCCGGATTTAACTCTAAGTACCACGTGCTGGTGGTATGGCTGCAGGCTAAGCTTATTAACTGATCCCTAATACGTGCCTGAAGCACCTATGATGGACTCGTCGAGAGCGCAACGCCTTTATATGCAGCAATAGTCCTATTGATGCCTGTTCTTACACCCAGTCATTACTGTATCTACCTAGGTGCTTGCGCATAACCTGGAGGGCCTCCAAAACCGGGTGGAGGGGCCCCAAAGCCTGGTGGTGGAGCTGCAAATCCCGGGGGTGGAGGGAAGAAGTTTGTTGGGGCACCACTCGGTGGGCGAGCAGGTAGACCCGTTGGAGGAGGAGGGAGTGACGGGTGGCCGATGGGGGCGGCAGAAGGTGGTCTCCCATAACCTCCGGGTCCGTTGGGTACAAAGCCAGGAGGTCCGCTCGGTGGTCCATATCCTCCTGGCCCGCTTGGCGCGCCGGGTACGCCTCTTCCATCTACAGGCATAGCTGGTCCCGTCGGGGCAGCGCCTGGAGGAAGCTGGAAAAGATGTGCTGGCAGAGGCTGAACAGCAGGCGCAACTCCGTGAGCCTTGGCTTGTTTGGCAAGCATACGCTCGGCTTCGTCTCCATGTCGCTCGCCCTTGCCATCTTTCTTATACGCGTACTGAACTGTGATCTGCTTGGACATGATGTATTGGTTGTGCATACTGGCGATGGCCGCATCCGAGGACTCGAAATCGCCGTAGGAGATGAAACCGTAGCCTTTGGACGCGGTCGTGACTTCGTCGCGCGCAACCTTTGGCGCATTCACCAGTGGTCCGAATCGGCTGAATGTGTCGTACAGAGTCTTTTCGTCTACACCTGGATCGAGATTGCCAACGAACAGCTCTGCACCAATCTCCACATTCTTTTGCTTGTCTGCGGATGCCTTATTCACGCGTATCCGGCTTCCATAAAGAGCAACATTGTTGAGAATTTTAGAAGCATAGTCGGCTTCAGCTTCTGTGTGGAACTCGACGAAGCCAAAACTTTGGTGCTGCCCATTGACACGATCGACTGGCATATTCACATTGCGTACACGGCCGGTGTTGAGCATCAGCTCGTGAAGGATGCGGGGTGTGACGCGCTCATGGAGATTACCGACGTATACGGTGGCTTCTTTGTTCTGCTCCCTGCACATTGATTAGAACATGCTAGTTGTTATTGATTTAGAGAACGTACCAGTGACGGGCGCTTGGAGCCGACATGGCTGAAATTTAGCGAAGTGAGCGTCAAAAATTGGATATCTCAGATCGCACCACGTTCTTCGTGTGCCTAACACTGTTGGCTGAGCGCGAGGGATGTCGTGGCGTGTTGAAGGTGGAGTTGAACATGGCTGAAAGATCTCGGAGCTCGACAGTCCAGTCCTGCGCTAGTCCATATATGGTTAATTTCGCCCATGTCTCCGGCCCGTGCATGGACCCCAAGATTTTGAGCTTTGCGCATCATCGCAATCACGCCCACCAAGCCCGCCGTCACCTATTTCGTCACCCGTCCTGACTTGCCCAAACCGACAGTCGACCACACAGCAATCATGTATCAACTATCGGAAGAGTCCAAGGTAGGCTACAATTCGTAGATACAGATGCAGGAAACACACATTGACCGTCTACTAGGAGCGCATTGCCCGCATCATCGATGTCTCCCGTGTCGCTATCCACTACGGCTACCTCCCTCTGATTCTATATCTCGGTTACTCGCGAAGCGAGCCTAGGCCATCTCTCATCCGGTGAGTGTGGTGTCTTTGTTTTACGCTCATCAGCGAATGAGTCCGCTTTCTTGTTGGATTGAGGCGCATTTAACTCGTCGCACCACGGAGGCATAGAGTCTGCGTGCATGTTTCTCTGAAGCACTCTCATTTTGGGAATTTACACTTGTCTGCGTTCAGTGATTTTTCGTTGACTTACTAACCTGTGCAGTCTCTTCTCTCCACTTGCATAAATATCCAACGAAGACACGTCAACGACCGTTTGCAGAATTTTGTACAATACTACGCTCCTGAGCACACGGAACCTCGGGCATGGTGATTTCAGCCACTTGATCCTGAAGGATGCTGTGTGGATTTTTGCGTGCGCCTACTCTTCTCCTACTTTTCTACTCCAATTGGCCGTCGAGGGGCGGCTCCTCGGGGCTGTATATCTACATCAGAACATCCAAGACAGATTAATGTACCCTGAACCATTGACACCTGCCGTGGGGGTGTTCAGTCTAGACTGCAGTCTTCCACTGGCACCAAGTGTAAGCCACTCAAACATTGCGTGCTATATTTGTTGGAATTGGTCGTGTCCGAGCTCAAAGTCGTACCCGTAAGCTTGTTGGTTGGATATGGCGGCGCTTGCCATGTCTGAGCACCTGTGCGGGGTGGCTGAGTACCAGCCGTGTGGTGAAGATAAACATACGCCAATGACGGGACGCTACTTGCCCCACGTGGCTTGGTGGTTCGCTTACATACTTGAGCATCAGGCCCCCATGTTCTCCTGCTTCATCCTCCGCCAAAGCGAATATTTGACACCTTACCTTTGTAGCACACATCGCCATGGAGCCCTATACCCGAGTGCATGGCCTCGGGCCGGTTCTGACTGGGTCGCGAACTCTCACCCCATAGCCCCACGTCTGCCGTGTCCACGGTATAACCCTCTCTCACAGACGGTGTTTCTACTAGAGTTTATGTGCTGATCACTCTGCTATCGTTGATACCACTTTCCGTCTTTGCCGTCTGCCTGACTGCTTATCGTAGCTCAGTACATGAACCTTATTGCTCGCCACCATGACTGTCCCCAGTATTGGGGACATTCTAATGTTATCTCAGAAAGCTTGGAAGATTGGAAGCGCATTCGCTGCTTGCCACAAGCAAGCTCCGCCTAACCTCGGTTGCATTGAAACTGAAATTGGCGGTCTAGCAAACGCGCTTACGCTGCTGGCAGAGACATTATACGCCGAGTGCGAGAGCGATCTGCTTCAGAGTGCTGACCAGCAAACCCGGGCCGGAGTTGCTGCTATAATCGGAGCTTGCAAGCGAGCAGTCGACGACCTCGATTCCTTAATAGATGAATACCAGGTCATCAAAAAGCATAGGACTGTGGGCGGTTTCGCAATTGAGCGAGCATGGAGTGACTTGGTACTAGCCGAGTACAAGACGATCTCTTGGACAACAGAGGGTGGCGATCTGGACAATCTGAGGGACTTGCTACAGGTGCATAAACACGCAATAACAGTTTTAGTACAAGCATTACAAAGGCTAGTGATGCCAGTCTCGTAGCCTCCAACGACTAACATTGAGTAGCAAGTCCTCAACTCGCTTAGAACGAGTAGTGAAACCAATGGCGGAGCGTATCGACAGTATGTACACCTCAAGCAGCAGCCTCGATCAGCAGCTGGACGAGGTCCATCGCATGGTACAAGATCTCGATATAATATCACAAGACTCTGCCACGCCGCCCGTCCCGCCAAAACATCCCGCACGAACTCCAAGCACCGGGGACGCAAGCTATCAAAGTCCAATCCTTGACCATCCAGATTTATCAAGATCTTCACCGCGGAATACCAACCTCAAGATATCATTACCTTCAATTCCGTATAACCGGAGGATATCTCAGTGCTCAACAGCTAGTTTGACCAACGGCCTGCCTACTCCTATACCTACCAGAGAAAGTGTATCAGAGGCAAGTCTCATGGAATCATCACTGCGCTACTCGAGCAGCAGTTATGCATCTTCTGAAGCAGGTCAAAGTTCTACCGGATGGCAAAGTCCACAGCTAGCATCGAAACAATTACGCCTGAGTCGCCAACAGTCGATATCAACCAGGAACGGCCCGGCTTCTCCAGATATACGGGATCATACACAAAGGCCCAACAACCGTTATTCGACACTACATTCCTCTCCAATCCTTGGGCCTGAATTTCCACATGAACTGGGAAGAACTCTGTCGCAAGCCGAGATTGAGCAACTTCACCGCAGCGCGACAACGGCGAGCCAGCGAAATGCTTTTGAAAAGGAAGCTTTTCGTAACTCGGCTATACTTTGTGACGTGTAAGTCATAAACTATCTATACCATCACTTGCATATCAGAAAGCTTGTTTTATTTATTGATAAAGTCAATTTTCTACAAACTAACACAAACCACACAGCCGGGGCAAAGTAGTCGAGTACTCCCACCGAATCAACCGTGACGACCCCCGAGACGTAGAAATGATCCCTGTATGTACCGACTGCCGCATTGCTGTGGTACGAAAACGCATTACCGACCCGGAAACCCGAACCGTTCGGGTTGTAACCTCCATCTGGGTCTTCAGCGACGACACTCAAGTCCGCATGGAACTCCGCATGCAAGACGAACACATGTACATTCCCTACGCAAGTTACTTTTCCCCCGCCAAAGTTTCCATCACCGTCCCCTGCGAACTCAGATTCTACGATGTAGTGCATGCAGCCGGCCCGGCCCGCGTAGCGCAAACGAGTTGGGTGAATTATGTATTTGATAGTCCGCAGTGTAAGTCTCTCTCCTACCTCATATGTATCCAAAAAAAATATCCACTTTCCCCCCTCCCGCAAACCAAAACAAACAAACAAACAGTAAGATCTAACAATCAAGCCAGCCTCGGCACTCTTCCAAAACGAACTAATGGGCCGCACCCTCCTAGCAACCTTCCGCACGGAAAAAACGCTGCGCACCCACTCGGGCCTCTCCAAATCCTTTGCCTACGCCGAGCAAATGTGCGGCCTCGAAACGCTGCGTATCTGGCAAGACAACGACACGGGCGCCGTAATCGCCCTGTTGCACTTCTCCGCCGACTTCCGCACCGGATACCTCGCCTTCTACCTCAACTCGGCGCGCGACCCACTAAGCGTCAAGGACGACGGTATGCGCCAGGTCAAAATCCGCGGCCTAAAAGTCCCCGTCGATGGCGCCGCGCCCCAGGTCGCCCATCATGGTACTGCTGCTAGTGGCAAAGGCAAGGATAAGGCAGGCGCCAGTTCGAGTGCCAGTGCGGCCAAGATGATGATGATGAAGAAGAAGCGTCATGATAAGGAGGATGGGGTGATTAGTGGAGCAAAAATTGAGTTTGCCACTGAGGTGGAGAAGAGGGAGTTTTTGGACTTGTGTAAGGTTATGCAGGGGAATTTGATCGAGTTGCCCGAGTTGCAGGGGGTGAATTGAGAGAGAGAGAGATATGGTGGGGTGGGGGTGGGGGGGGAAAGAAATATCGGAGACTTTTTTCTTCTTCTTCTTTAAAGGTGGAGAGTAATGGGTTTCAAGGTCATCTTTGGCTGCTATGACGATATGTGTGTTGGCTTTTTTTCCCTTCTTTAGAGAAAAATGGAGGCAGAGATATTTATTCTCTTTTTAGTTTTTGCGTCTACGAAATCATCGATCCAGTTGGTACGATTCCTGGCTGGCAATTAAACCGATTCGTAGTTGAGAACATCAAGTGAGTAAGTACTACGGACAGGCAAATACTTCAAATTAATTAGAATTTCATAATGCCATACGTTCTCCATCTACGTGGTATCCCTCCATTCCTCCAGACTCAGAACAACGTAAACGCACACAAGGCCCGCAGCGTACATGTATGTCAATGCATAAACGCACGCCAAACTCCCCCCCCCCCCTATCTCCACACACAGCCCCCTTACCTTGAACCAGTTTCCTGCCACATGAGTACGCAATTTTCCCAACGTACATAAAAAAAAGAAGAAAGTAGAAGAAGAAGAGGAAGGAAGAAGAAAACACACAAAGACACAAAGTGACTCCAAAGAACGGCCACTATGCAAAAGCCACACTTGCTCTTCAACGGTCAAATCCTCCTTGAGAAGTTTTCCCAGTCGTCACGGTTATCGTTCAATCCTTTCTCACCAACCAAGCCCCCCTTTCACACAAAAGCCGGAGTGAGGTCGCGCTTGGTTTCAAGATGAGGCGAGCACTAGTCGCCATTGACTTGCTCAACACCACCTCCATTGGTATGGGTAGTGCCCATGTATCGCTGCATATAGGTGATGTAGTCGAATTTGGGAATATCGCGGTCTTCTTGCATATCTGGGCCTTTGTGCTCGGGCATGGTAGCAAGAAGGTCATCAATGACCTCATCGGGTACAAGGGAGTGCCGAAGGTCGAGCTCTGTGACGTATGGCTATAATTCAAGGGTTAGCATTTGGCTTTGTGTATACAACAAGCCACATGGATGACTTACCTTGCCGTCGGCAACTTCCCTAAACGACTCAAAGACTTGCTCGGCTGTGTTTTGGTCTTCAGTCTCGTCAACCATGAATCGAATAAACTGTTCAAACGTGACAAAGTCCTTGCCGCCGCTCGTTTCACGGAATCTCTCATGCATTTCGTCCTCGTCGTAGACTAGGCCCAAACTCGCCAATGCCGCCGAGAATTCCAATTCTGCTAGCGAGTTGGAGACGTCACGGTCAAAGTGGCGGAAAACGGATTCGAACTCTTCTAATTGAATGGGCGTCAGGTTGGTCATGTTTCGGGCAACCATTTGGTTCTCGAGGAAGGCGAGCTTTTTCGACACCGAATTGCGGACAAGACCCAGCTCGTACTCGAGTTCATCGTATGTATATGTTGTAAAGTCGTTTTCTTCGATATTTGCTTCGGCACACTGTTCATCAATCGACGCTATAAGATTCAAGTACTCGTCCAGTGGTGCAAGTGACTTGCTAATTTCCTTGGTGTGCTCGAGTTGGTCATCGACATCGCCTTCGAGGGCAGAAATCGATGTGGATAGCGTGTTGAGGGCGAGAGCAAAGTCGTTTGCTTTGTCAGCAAAAGACTTTCGCAGGGCATTCTTGATATCTCGGATTGTTTCGTTGATGATCTGGGAGCGCCGTCGTTCGGCCTTCATCAGTCCCGACCAAGCATTATCAAGCGCGTCGAGGCTGAGTTCTGCTGGAGGCTCGTACGGTCGCAATCGGTATGTGGCCAACTTGGTCCTAATGTTACCCAACAGCCCAACAAGGTCCGACTTCTCTGCAACCCATGTCCGCTTGTTCTTGCGCTTCCATGCCGTGAATTCAGCAGATTGGGCCCTTGCATCGGCATATGTCCCGTCAAACGTGGCCTCCTCCCACTGTGACTGCTGCTTAGCAATCTGGCCTAGCAGCTCACGCATGCGCCTTTCAAAGTCGTTCTGCATCTGCCATGCTCCTTGCATGTTGGCCACAAACTTTTCTACTCTTCGGCCGGCATTTTCGACTCGTTCCATCTGGGAGAAAGCGTGGAACCAGTAGGCAATATACGTCATAAGGGATCGCTCATCAGGCTTGGGTACGTCGCACACATCCTCCACATCGAGCAGGTCGGGGATGCCGATCTCCTTGGAGGCAATGTCGAAAGCGAGTTGCATGTTTCCGCGGTGGTCATTCTTGTCGAGGCTATCGTAGTCGATGAGGTCGGGGCGGTGAATGTCGAGCAGGGCGCAGCTGTTTACATGTTAGGTCAACGGGATGTGGGGGGAGCACTATGGTGAACTCACAATGCTAATCCATCGTTCCAGCTTGTGGAGAAGTCGCGTACTTCGACTTCGTCGTAGCAAGCCGTCTTTCTCTGACACCACAGCAAGAGACCCTCCTTTGCACTCAGACCCTCTTCGTTGATGTCGCTAATGGTGAAGCGGAGAATGAGGGTCCATATGAGACCGAGGATGATCTTGCTATTGCCGTCGACGACATCCTCAGCACCAGTGTTTGTGAGTTGGATCCTCCTACTCCGAATAAAGTCGAGTGACTTGTTGACGTTTTCAAACTTTTGGACACGGAGCTTTGGTCGCGAGGCGTATCGGCCGAGGGACTCGTTGCTGAGGATCTCCAGGAGGTGGATCAGGATGATCTGGACAGGGTTAGTGGACGGGTGCGGCGGGGGGCAGAGAGAAGGAGAGGCGGGGTTGCGTACGCCATCAGAGAGGTCTGTGATGAGGTCTGAGATCTCGACGCTCCGGATCTTTAGTTTGCTGTTGAGCCTGCATTGGTGTGGTTAGTAGTGGCGCGGAGAGGGGGGGGGGCGGGCAGAGATGGGCACCATTTGGTGAAGGTCTTTTGCTGGACGTTGACCCATTGCTGTTCAAGCGGCGCCATGTTTGGGGTGCATCAGTGCTCGGCGAGGGGGTATGCACACGGAGGCAGGAGTCGGGAGGTGTGGATATGCGATGCAGGCTGACAATGAGCCTCGTTGTGTTTTCCAACGGCCAGCCAAAACAATGGATGGATGGCTCACTGCGGGCGCGGACTCGGCTGTCGGTGAGACCCCGGTCGAGTGGTAGCGGGGCCCCTGGGTCCGCTCGCTTGTCGGGTGGCCTAGAGGCGGAAGAGGGCAGTGGTTGGTTGGACTAGACTTTTTTTTGTTTTTATTGCAATAAGACGGGATTGGCAGTGCAATTGGTGGTGATGGCTGCGGGTAACAATGGCCATGTAGCCGCAATATGAGGACGCAAGGGAGGCGCAGCGAGCAGATTGGGTGGTTTTGTAGGAGCTGCTGCCCCCACTTGCCTCGTGGGCGGGGGCACGCCGATTGGGCAGGCGCCGTGTGTTTGTATGTACTCGATGCATGTACTCTATCGTAGGTACGTACTCTAGCTAGGTGACGGCCATAGCCTGGATCATGGCTGTAGCCACGTCTCACGTGCTAGGGTACTTGGGGGAGTGTTTGTTGTCAGTCTGGCATGCTTGTTAGCACCGTTACCGTAGGGGGGGGAGGGGGGGTTAGATGAATTAGCTAAAATGCGGATAGGCAGGCTTGGGCGGCAACAGGCCTCTGCGCCAGGCGGTGTGAGAAAGTCGATGGTGTTTGGACGCAACCATGTAAGTATCGGGGGAGGGGGGAGTGTGTTTGTAATCCATATTTACATACAAGGACTTACAGGCCCAGGTGGGAAGGAACGAACGAACCACCCGGGTCGCTGCGAGGAAAGAGCGACCGGCCACGATGTTCCTATTAAGCTCGCCTGCATCAACCTTGCTCGCCACGGCTGCCAATCAACGGCTTTCTGCTGTCCATGTACATATCATGTCCTCGCTACATAGACGATACATAAATGTAAATGTACTTATACCGATGCCCGAGCACAGCCAGCACTGTTATCACTGCACAAGCCCAACCAACAGCAAGTAATCTCCGAAGACATGTGGGAGGCCATCAAGTTGGATCGCCCCACTGTCCGGGCGAGCTGATGGCAGGGTGGAGGAGGCTTGTCGGGCTTTTCCATGGAGAATGCAGATGCAACCCATTGATCTAGTGGCGCCTTGTTGCAATGACGTGCATGGTCGACGGCTGCTGGGGCAGCAGGGATGGCAGTGGCTGTATGGGCAGTGTAAGTACTGTCTGTCACTGTGTAGCATGTGTCTATTTGGGGGTGGGTAGACTAAGCATGTATCTATGTTTGGAAGCGTACTACTCAGTACTCGACTAAGTACTGGCACATATAGTTTAGTCGATACACAGACGGCTACGGAGAAAGTACCCGTCGACTTAGTCAAGACAGCCGCCCACTGGCTGCAGGCGGCGTCGACCCGAGGGGTGCAGCGGGCCAGGGCATCGATGCTCGGTGCATCGAGCGCCGCTGGACGTGAAACGCTCAACCAGACGGGCTACATGTACTATGTACTGCGTATGCGTAGTCCCCCCGAGGCCACGGGCGACATGCACATGTGCGTGACAGTCAGGCCGGGCTACAGACGCCAACTGCAAGAGTTTCAGGCGCCGGCGAGCGCTGCGCTCTGAAACGTTGATGGCCATGACGCCGCCACCGTCTTCTAGTACCACTGTCGCGACTACTCGCCCATGAAACACATAGCCGCCCCCTTGGCCTGGAGTATTGCACGCCCATGGCGCTCATTGTGCCCATTCCGCCCACTATGCCTCGACTCGAGAGTTGCGGGTGCACGTGAGAGCAGCGTTAGCGCGCCGTCTGGCTGCACAGCTGCATGCTCCACGCTGAGCCAGGAGAAAGGGCTCCACTAGTAAAGACTGCCCGCCTCGACGACGCTCCTCTCACCCACAGCACCCTCTCCCTCGCTCTCTCTCACACTCTCTCTCTCGCTCTCTCTCGTTGGCTGCCCAACCCTCTCCTGTCCACCCTGCCCTCGCCCCCCCATCCCCCCATGTGGCTTTTCCATTGAGCCCATCCCTGGTGTGCGACGCATTGCCCTTCTGAACCATTGGCAGCCGCACCCGCTACGCTCTCAGCACTACTGGCCCGCCCGCCCGCCAGCTGCCCAAGCCCTCGCATTGCTGCTGGCCTGCTCCGCGCGACGCTCCACCCCAAAGACTCGCCCGCTGCTGCTCCACCATAACCTCGCCCTCGCCCTCTGCCGACGCCCAGCCCGCTGCGCAATTGTCCACCCGACCCGACTCGACTTTCTTTTTCCCTCTTCCTCTCTCGCTCTCACCCTCGCGCCCAAGGCTGCGCCCTCCCCCGCTGCCTGTTGACTCCATCCAACTCCCCTTCACCCCGCCATTCACCGCATCCCCCCAGCACTCACCATTGCATTTCCGACGTGACTACGCGCTCCCCGGACGCCATCACACTTGCCTGCAAACGGCCCCTCGAGCTATTGTCTACATTAGAGGTTGCCCATGTAAGTCTCCTCAACTATTCTCTTCGCCTCTCCCGCCCCTTCTCAGCTACCACTCGTCTACGGCCTTTTTATTTATTTATTTTTGCTTCTTCGCCGCAGCCACCGCGACTACTCGCCGGGGCCCGGTCCGACTCAGGTAGCATACGTCGCTGCTCGTCAGCCTAGGCAGGTTTCAACTAATCACGACATCGCAGCATGTATTCCCGCGAACAGTTCATGAACCCTGGTCCCGCACCGCGACCACCCACAGATCGTCCCCGCCTCGCCCTTACCCCAAACACCAGCAGCACGCTGCCAGGCAACATGGCCGGTCTAAGTATGCAGTCGCCCGGTATGAACAACGGCTCTCAAATGTCCCTTGTTCGCACACAGACGGAGAGAAGCAGCTCGTCCGCGTCCACCGTCAAAGAAGGCATGGTCAAGGTCAAGGACGAGGGCCTGTTCAAATCCTTCGTCTGGGCAGATCGCTGGCTGGTGCTGCGCGAGTTTGAGCTCAATTTCTTCAAGAGCCCAAACGCCTCAAAGGTATCCAACTCCATTCAACTACGAGACATTCTGGGTGTCGAGCGATCCGACACGCAGCCCCTGTCTTTTGAAATCACCCGCGCACTCAACCCCAGCAAAGGCTCGTCGCCGCCCCGCGATGGTCCTACCAAGATCATTACATGCAAAGTCGAGACCGATGATGAAGTTTACTCGTGGATCGATAGCATCTACCAGCGATGTCCTAGCATGGGTGGCGTCAGCAACCCCACAAATTTCACGCATAGAGTACACGTAGGCTTCGATCCAAACAGCGGTGCTTTCGTTGGCCTGCCTGTCGAATGGGAGAAGCTGCTCACCGCATCTGCACTTACCAAAGATGACTACGCAAAGAACCCAAAGGCCGTTCTCGAAGTCCTCGAGTTTTACACCGAGAAGCTTGTCAAGCGATCAGAAGACCCCCAACAATACCCCAGTCTCACACCCACCCCACCAGGCAGTGCCGGAATGGACAAGCAGTTGGGTTATTCAGGCGGCGGAAATTCCGTTGCACCTCCACGCCCTGCGCCCCCTGGTGGCTACCCACGCAAGGATAGTTATAGCTCCAGTCGCCAGAACACGCCGCCTCAGCAAGGCTATTCTAGTCAACAAAACTCTGCCTCACAGCAACAGCAGCAGCAACAGGACCGCTATGACCAGGAGAGGAGACGACAGGAAGAACAGGCAAGGCTGCAGCGCGAACGTGAGCGACAGAGACAGCAGGATTACGAGCGCGAGCGTGAGCGCGAGGAGCTGGCTGCGTACAATGCTTCGCTACCGCAGAAAAAGGTTCCATTGGCCCAACAAGAAATCGGTGGAGGCAGCTACGATGCACGCGACACAAGTCCTTCAGGCCAGCGATACAACCCCAGTCGTCCGGCGCCATCGACTCCAGGTGCGGCGAGGAACCAGCAGCAATCACAGCAGCCTCCGGGCTCATTGCGCCAGATGGCTGCACAGCGTCCAGCTCCTCCGGCTCCTCAACAACAAAACGGCAACTATAGCTCTTCTCCTTCCAAGTCATCTTCTCAGCAACAACGCCCGCCCGTTCAGCCCAACAGCAGCTACAAGGGCTCAAGCGGACAGGTCCCTCGCGTCAACAATGGCCAGCAGCAGCAGCAACAACAACAACAACAGCAAAAGCAGTATCAGGGCTCATCTGCTGCTCCTAAGCCATTGAATGTTGCTAAGCCTGCCGCTCCCGTCAGCGATGCTGTCAAGAAGGCTGAGCAGGCCCTCACAGCCAAGCCCAAGGATGAGCCTCAACGCAAAGACGTGCGCATGTCGAGCATGTCGGAGAGTGAGGTCATGGCCAAGCTCCGCGAAGTCGTGTCCAAGGAAAGGCCCCTGGATTCGTACAACAAGCAGAAGAAGATTGGTCAAGGTGCTAGTGGCTCTGTCTACGTAGCTCGCATCCGCGAAGGCGCCACGTCACCAATGGCCAGGAGGGTCATGCAGGAAAACGGACCACGTGCTCAGGTTGCCATTAAGCAGATGGACCTCCGTAACCAGCCCCGCAAGGAGCTGATTGTGAACGAGATCATCGTCATGAAGGACAGCAAGCATCCCAACATTGTCAACTTCTTGGACGCTTTCCTGCAAGAAGAGCAGTCCGAGCTTTGGGTCGTCATGGAGTTCATGGAGGGAGGTGCCTTGACTGACATTATTGACAACAACCCTTCCATCAGCGAAGACCAGATTGCCACCATTTGCTTCGAGGTCAGTCTTTCCTTTGTATTCTTCCAAACACACACACACACTAACTTTTGATAGACTTGCAAGGGCCTTGAATATCTCCACAACTTGAACATTATTCACCGAGACATCAAGAGTGATAACGTCTTGCTCGATGGCCGCGGTAATGTCAAGATTAGTACGTTTTCGCTTATCATAATCGCTCTATACCTTGCTAACCTTTTATAGCGGATTTTGGATTTAGCGCCAAGCTCACTGAGCAACGTAGCAAGCGTGCAACCATGGTCGGAACTCCATACTGGATGGCGCCCGAGGTTGTCAAGCAGAAAGAGTACGGCAACAAGGTCGATATTTGGTCTTTGGGTATCATGGCTATCGAGATGATCGAGTCCGAGCCGCCATATCTCAACGAGGAGCCCCTCAAGGCCCTGTATCTCATTGCCACCAACGGTACCCCTCGTCTCAAGAAGCCAGACAAGCTTTCCAAGGAACTCAAGGCATTCTTGTCGGTCTGTCTATGTGTTGACGTCAAATCGCGCGCTAGTGCATCGGAGTTGATCAGCCATGACTTCCTTAAGAGTGGATGCAGCTTGGCAAGCTTGTCTCAGCTGCTTAATTTTAGAAAGAACGGAGGCCACTAAGCAGCCTGTAACCAAACGTCGAGTCAGGAGTGGTCCAAGCGACACCAAAAGAGTAATGGCGGGTGTTTTCACGAAGCGTTCTGGACTTGATCGATACCCTTTTTATGCTCATTTTACACTATATCCACGACGCGGTCTGGCCAGGTTCCCTTTTCTTTGCAGTCGATGACCTATTATGGAACCTAAACGAGCGCTGGGCCGTTTCAACCTCCCTGGCATTGCCCGACTGGAATCTTTGCGGCCACGTCAGGAAAGAATCATACTTTGCTTCTAGTACCCACGATATTCTCCTTGGTCTACTTGGTTCACTGATGCCGTTGCATAAGATGGTACAAGCTGTCGAGCTGCTGCTTTGCCGAACAAGAAGACTAATGTCCGACACTTCAATGAGAGTGGATTTTATTCTACCGGGCTTTACCCAATCATGGGGAATGAAGTCTTTGGCATTGGACAACAGGGCAACTTGTGTCATCTCGGCCCCCATCTTTTGCGCTTCTCATCCCTTTTATATATCCCCTTTCACAAGTGTTCATAGCGCAAAACGATATCATTGGCGTGAAAAGGAAAGGAGGAGGGTTTTCTCTTGTTTGAAACGGCAAACTCTTTTGATGTGCGATCGGGACATCGCTGGTTGCGAAATCTTTCACGGGTTCTTGTTCCTTTTTTTTCACAAACTTTCACACTTGCCCAATTCCTCTCTATGCTCATGTCTGGGAGCCAAATGTGAACAACGGGTAGACTTCAATGACAGTTTCATAAAAGATTTAATTTTTTTTTACCACTCAATGTCAAATATTGGTTCCACACATAAGCGAAAAATGACGAACGAAATAAAATGGAATCGCACTTTGGTGATTTGAGTAAATGTCATTGGATAGTTTGGTTCGGGTTCAATTTGTCAAAGTGTCATACTGACAGACTTGACATGTAAGGTAGAAGAACCTGACAGATGTATGTATCCTGTCAACCTCAATGATCAACCTCGATGATGTAAGCCTCGTATGAGAGAGACTTTGTCTTCTCAAAAGAGAAAAAGAAAAAGAAAACACCCTCGTGATCCATTTCCCAGCCAAAACTCCCATGTAGTAAGTAGTAAACTCCCCCTTCCCCTCCCGTAAAACCGAAAAAAACTTCCCTGACCGGATGCAAACTCCCTAAATCAACTTTTGATAAAAGAAAGAAAAAAAAAGAGAAAGAACTTCATGTTCATAACTGTATTCCACTCCCTCTATACTCTCCTCTTCAAGCAAGAACATTTCCCCCCAACCCCCTTCACAAATTCTTGACAAAATGAAATCCTCCCCTCCGATCCCGAAACACCATGCCGCCCGCCTCCCCTTTCTCTCCTTTACTGACCTGTCTCTCAAGGACCCACTCGTCTTCCTTGTCCTTTGCATACACTTCAACCAGCGCATCTGTACTAAGCCTCGCACCAAGGTGCTCGTAACCCGGTGCTGACCCACCACGCAGCGCTGGCGCGTAAGCCGCCGGTTCGCAACCCGCGACAAACTCGCTGAAGCGACTGTACCTCGTGCTGCCATCTGTAACGCAGACTGGAAGGCGCAAAGTAGGGTGTTGTGGGATTTGGGCGGCGAGGGGGGCAGCGAGGGAGGGTGTGAGGGGGGTGGAGTGGCCTGTTGGGATGCCGAGGCGGGATGCGATGGCGTTGGCGTTGGTGTGGTAGGTGGTTGACGTTGTTGATGGAGTTGACTTGGACGTTGCAGTGGACGCTGAAGTAGATGGGAAAGTGGAGGTAGACTGAGATGGATGGGATGATGCGGTGGTGCCTGTACGGGGACGCACGGGAAGAACCATCCGGGCGTTGGTGTGGCGCATGTACATGAGTGTGTCGTTTGCTACCTCGCTAGGGCGTGGAGGGCGTTGCGGGGGGCTCCTGTTGCGCGGTGTGAAAGGGGTGGTGGCGAGGTGGTTGAGGAGAGGTGAGATGGCTGAGTCTTGGGATGTGGGGGTTGGGCGGGAGATGGGACCTGTACTGCTTTTTGCCTTTTTGAGCTTGGGGGGTGGAGGGCGGTTGCTGCTGCGTTTTGGGATTGGTGGTGGTGGTGGCGGAGGGGGTGGAGGTGGAGGTGGAGGTGGATGAGCTGAGTAACGGGTTGGTAGTGGGATAGTGAAGTCGATGGGAATTTGAGGGACGGGTGGTGGTGGCGGAGATGTTGAGTAGGGCTTCTTGTGGCTGCTGAAGATTCGGGAGCCTGGGATGTGGATGTCGTGTTAGACTCGAGTTGGACTTGAAGGATATGGTAGAGTGAGAAGCGATTGGGCTTACCATTGTTCTTCAACGCCGCAAGATTCGAACACGACTTCTTGAGATTGGACATACTGAACGCATTGCGATACATCTTCTTCTTGTTGGATGCAGCAGGCGAACGACGAAATGCCTGTGTGTCATCGTCGTCGGAATCGTCGTAATCTGGAAGAAAATTGAAGTCGTCGTTGGACTCACGAGCAATGATGCGTGGTATGGCTGGAGGGAGCAAAGTTGATGACGAAGAATTGAGCCGCAGAACTGGTTGCGGCTTGTCTACCTTACCATCTTTGCGGCGAAAGGGCCACGTCACTTCCAGTTTGGTCAATACCTGACTTGTGTGTGTGTGTGTGTGTGTGTGTGTGGAGAGGTGGTTTGGGTGGTACGCGAGGGGGAGTAGGAAAGAGACTGTTCCTACCTTTTCTTGTAGCAGTGCTGTCAGTACCAGCGTCGAACTCAAACTGCGAGGTGTTTTTGGTTGCCCCCTTCTCTTCTGAAGATGCACCTTCTCTGAAGAAACGCGACGCTATCACCTTTCGTATCAGTACGGTCTGAGAGATGATGGCAGTCGTCAGTGATCTCACCGCGCTGGAGAAGAGAGACTTACCTTTACTGCGAAAGCTCTTCATCTTGAAGACAGTCAATAGGTGACGAGTATAGTGGAGCGATCAGTTGTCTGGTTTGCAAAAGCAATTGAGTGACTTGGACAAAAGCTTTGCTTCAAGTAGGCAAGGGAGCAAAGCAAACGGGCTTTAGCGTAAGATCAACCTCGAGCAGGTGATGCCGTATTTTGAAGTGCGTAACGGGCAGTGCCAAGCCAGTGCTCACACTCAGCGCTAGTAGTCAGTGAAAGTGAATACCAAATAGACCTGAGGTGACAAACGAATACCCATTGTCTGATGGATCGGTTGTTGGTCCAAGTCGGTTGCCCGAACCGCTACGCGAGGACATGCACAAGACAGTTGGACGCAAGCCGATACACTGCATTGTCCACGTACAAGAACTAGAGTACCTTGCTTCAACAGTGGTCCCCCTAACATCGGAGAACAGAGGACAAGAGACTCACAATCTAAATAGAAACACCAATTGAACGTCGTCTCAACATCACAAAATTAGACCCAAAGACAGCCATTGTTGGACATGAAAACCCTGCACCCCCATAGGAGCGTCAGAGCCGAGCATCATGCCCTAATATTTTTTCTTGATTTTTTACTTGAGAGATTTGTGGTGTTTGTAGTGATGGAAAAAGTCGAGTCATGCCTGGATCCAGAAACGCGGACAGCAGACGATTGTCGGAAGAAGCTCACCTCACAAAGCCAGTCGAGACAACCCCAGATGTGCATACGTGCACCAAAACATCAAAACATGATGTTGCAAAACGCCAGTCGACCAGCTCCTAGAACCCCGTGCACATGCAGCCAACCCATGAACCATGACAAAGAAAAGTTCTTGTGCTGGACTGAGCAACTAGGATGACATACCCAGCAATCCATACTACGTCCACCAACAGTGAATGACTAGTCATTCAAAAAACGCCAGAAACTCCAGATAAACGATAGTAAGGTCATAGTACATGACGATATGAAAACGCTAGAAGACCCATATAGACAAAAGAAAGGTGTGTGTATGAAAACACTAGTAGCTAGAATGAAAAATGCGCGAATATGGGCAGGTAGAAAGTAGTCTACCTCACGGTCGAGGCATCGCCAGCCGTGTTGAGATTAAGCAAACGCTTGAGATCCTGCTCCAAAGCTAAAGTTTCAGAAGGGGTGGATGTCTTCATCGCTGGGGCAGCTGAGGCAGCCGTGGGTGTAGAGGTCTTGCGCTGCTTAGCAGCGACCGAAGAAGGGACAAAAGACATCATGGTGGTAGAAGGTTTCGGTGCAGACGCAGGAGAGCCGTTGGCGACTGCTTTATCAAACTTGGGTCCAGGTCCAGATCCAGATCCAGTCCTCTGGCCCCTTGTTTGGTGAGTGTCAGGGCGACGCTGGTGTGGCTGTCTACCAGGCGTGCGCCTTTGGTTTGGGCTTTGTTGATAAGGTGGCATGGAAGGGCCTGCCTGACGCTGTGCATTCGGTGTTGCCCCATTGCCGTGGGAGAAGCCGTTTGATCCCATTGGGTGAGACTGAGGAACAGACGCAAAACCCTTGAACCCATCTTGCTGAAGCATTGGGGAATCAGCACTAATTTCAGTGCGGAGGCCAGAGTTGCGTTTGGCCGAGTCGCCCTGGGCTGCCTTGAACAATGGGGAAAGGTTCTTGTTGCCATAGTAAAAGTCGGACGGGTCCTGGTTCGGGGGCTGCGCCTGGGGGGTGGTAGGGCCAGATGCCGTTCGTCCAGGAGTCCGACCGTCATGGAAAGGCGAGGGCGATAGATGTGCTTGTGGTCCTGGTAGGCCGTGGGCACCCGCATGAGGTGGTGTTGCAGCAGTGGATTTCTTCTGTGACATGGAAAGACGACTGAACAGGTCTTGCATGACATCATTTCCGTTACCTTGCTGTTGAACGTCTTTGAGTTGAGGGACGCCATCGGGGTCTGTCATGGAGCGCTGTGAGGCGGGTGGCGCTAGAGGTGCGGGGGACATGTGCGCATGCTTGCTCTCCCCGTCAAGCTCTATAGGGAAGATGCCATTGAGTGAATGATAAGAGTCATGTTTGAAGTGGTGGGATCGGCCGGGATTTGCTGCTACGAATGGGCTGTTTGAAGGAAGGCCTCTGTTTTGATTATTGGCCCTCTCTGCTGCATCGGCTCTGAAGAGAAGATCCAAGGGAGACTGCCCATGGTGTGGAGGCGCAGCCGTTGGGCCACGAGAAGGAGAAGCAGAAGGGCTCAGCGAGCCCGAGTCAGAACTGTCCTCAGGCGGAGGAGTTGGTGGGCCAGCACGGGTCTTTGCGGGCACAGAACGAGAAAGAAACTTGGGAATGGGCAAAGCAGAAGGCGCCGGAGACGCGTGAAAGGTGGGCCCAGCATAAGCAGCCTGGATTTTGACAGGAGTTGCAGACGGGTTGATAGGAACGGGATCCGATTCGGCAGGCGGAGAGACGCGATCAGACGGCTTCGGCTGAGCGTGCTTCTTCATGCCGCGTGAACCGGCAGACATGTGACCATCTTCACAGGGGAAGGTGACACTTTCGGCGAGGGCGCCTTGTGCGGAATTCTTGCTGGGGGATACAGGTAGGCCGTTGCGCTGGTTGTGGCCATTTTGCGCGCGGTTATTCCGTGGTTTTCTTTGTGACTGTCTGCCGGCGTTGTTGTTTTGGGGCAGCTGAGCTGGGCTCTGCGGCTTTCCGCGGGGCGCTCGTGGAGAGGCCGTGATCTGAGTTGTCGACATTTGAGGTATAGTGGGGTATTCTGTGTGGAGGAGAGGAGATTATCTAGAGGGTCGCAGGCGGACGCTCTTTGTTCGAGATGTGGAAGTGGGATGAATGGAGCGCGATGACGCGGAGTGTGGTTGGGGGGATGGCTGTGTCTGGTGTAGTAGAAGTGTGCAAAGGTCGAGTGGTAGAGTGTTCATATCCAGTTCCGCGGGGTAGAGATAGGCACGCGCCGTCGGGTGATGTAGGGCGAAGAGAGTGAGTGAGGGTGTAGTGAAGAGCGTCGGGCGCATCAGTCGGTGCCAGCGCGGAGGTGGCTGAGGTCAAACAAGGCTGATCTCGGCAAGGCGCACTGACGCTCGCAGCGGCGGCGGCGACGTAAGGCTGAACGGCTGTTACGATGAAACAGACGTCGGACTGGGGCAGCAATGGGGATTCTGACACGGATCGTCGCTTTCTGGCATTGAGTCCAAAGCGTGTGTTGCTGCGTGTCTCTCGCATTGCCCTTTGTCTGCGTCGCCATGGCCGACGGTGACGTGAAGGGGCCCTGGTCTTGGCGTTCGCTCGCTGGCAGCTGGAGCCTGACGGATGCACGTTGCGCCTCCAGCCTCGATACCATTCGGGCCAGTACATTGCCACCCCGTACACATCGCAACTTGGTTCTGGTTCTGGTCCTGTTTCTGGTTGGAGCTGGAGCTGCTACCTGTTCCCGCCCATCCATTACATAGCTGCGGCCCGTCAAACTCCGCTCTTTTGCCCACGCTTCAGCCTCCGACTCTACACTCCTCCCCGCCCCCACCAGCTCCGAGCCGCCTTCATCACATACTGATCATGGCGGACGTTGACATGGCAGATGCGCCCCCGGCCAAGACCAAGACATCCAAGGCCGGCGCCAGTGGAGAGGGCGACAAGAAGCGCTTCGAGGTCAAGAAGGTATGCGGCACACAATCACAGGCAGTGCGCTGCCAGGCTTTTTGGATGATGCTGACTTGACGCAGTGGAATGCCGTTGCTCTCTGGGCCTGGGACATCGTCGTCGACAACTGTGCCATTTGCCGCAACCACATCATGGACCTGTGCATTGAATGCCAGGCCAACCAAGCTTCGGCAACTAGCGAAGAGTGCACGGTAGCCTGGGGTATCTGCAACGTAGGTTCCATGTTGCCAGTCTCGCAATTCGCCCTGCTAATTCACAGCAGCACGCCTTCCACTTCCACTGCATCTCACGATGGCTCAAGACGCGACAGGTCTGCCCGCTAGACAACAGGGACTGGGAGTTCCAAAAGTACGGCCGATAGACAGCAGCAGCAGGCACGACAAACAGGTTCAACAAGGACGCATTTGGGTTATGGTTCCATTCGGATGTCTGGCGTTAGCACGGCCTTTACAAAAGACTATCATGACAGCATGACGTAGTAGCACGCGCAGTCAGAGGGTCGAATAAGATTCACATTACAATCAAACGCCGCATTTCTAGCCAATTGTGATACAAGTCTCTCCTGCACTCGCGCCCAACCCCACCCGGTCTATCCCACCTTCTCCCCGTCGACGTCGATGTTGTATTGCGATGAGGCGTTGTACTTTGGTAGCCAGCCTTCGGGATTCTTGTTGTAAAAGGGCCACGGGGGTACAACGACAAGGAAGGTGAGGGCGGTGCCGGCGAGGCCAATGTAGAGGGCGAGGCGGATGTCTTGCGCCATGTAGCCAACAATGAAGGCAAGAATCTGGGCTCGTCAGTCGTATGAAGCGCTCGCAATCAAGAAGGGGGGGAAACATACACCAGCAGCGCCAAGGAGAACTGTGTTCAGCATATCAGCCAGCCTCTGACCCTCAAAGTCCTGCGACCACTGTTAGCAAACCTTGTTGTGAAGCAGCGGTTGGTGTGCATGTCTGGGTCTGGGTCTGGGTCTGGACAAGGAAAGTATCGCATACAATCTGGCCCTCGACGGCATCGCGCACTTGCTCGAGAAGTTGGTCCGCCATGTCACATGCAGATGCTCACACTGGAGGATTCCTGGCACCTGAACAGCGTTGCGTGTTTGGTGTGTTCTGTACGTACGTATGTACTGCGTATGTACTGCGTATGTATGTATGAAAGTGGTCGACTGCTGGCTGGACAAGGCTAGCCGTGTTTGAAGAGGTGGCATGTTTGCGATGCAGAGCCCCATCGGAACAACCTCGGCGCGAGAGGGAAGCGATCCGCGGCCGCGCCACCCCTGCAGACTTTCCATTTGCATTTGCGCCTGACGAAAGATGCAGGTCAACAAGCGACAATACAATTCCATATGCATCCATGGCTCCTTGGGGGGGGGGCGCGCGCGGAGACGCAACACACCTCTAGACTCATCCACGCCCAGAGTATCCGGTGTGCTGTTGCTCGGCATGCCTCAGAGGCTCCACACGCTGCAGATGCAGTTAGCGGACAGTCTTGGGGCTTCTGGAGCGCTTCAGCCCAATCAGCGGGCACCGAAGCGTGGACTTGAACCAAAGGAACCAAGGCCTGGCCTTAGCCCTCTAGCCACAGTACAAAAGACCCGCAACCCCCGTCAACCAAATATTTTTCATCGCCCACCTGGTCTCGCACCACGTATATATTGCCCACAGACCTGCTGCCCACGACAATACACCGCTTCTTCACCACGCATCTGGCAGCTGCCCCAGCGCACCTCGCCGCCTTCCAGCTCTGACTCCCCGTGGACCGCCATCCACCGTTGCGACTGATTGACCCAGCAGCGTTCTTTGTTTTTCCCCACCGTCCCCTTTCACACCCACCTCTGACGCTACGGCGTCCATAGACATCCAAACCACCAAGTTGGCGGGACTCTACTTCGACCGGCTCTCCTTCATCCGCCCCTTGCTCGGCACAAAAGCCTGGGTATACGGAGGCGACCACCAGCCCCCATAACTGGCCCAAACAAGCACACCCCGATTACTCTCGCTACTACTTTCGCCTCCTTCACCGAGCCTTCCTATTCCCGGAGAGGGTGTGGAAGTCTGGATACCGGACACTTTTACCCTCGGCTTAGTGTAGGGGACCACCCTACGCGAAGCCATCGTCAAGTTGAGCGCGCCTTAGAGGTGGGCGCTCACAAGCGACCTACCCGCTTCCGTGCTTCTTGCAGCGCCAGAAGTCGCTGAATATTCAAACAATCCTGGCTTAACCAAAGCTCCCCGCATCAGATCCCGGAGTCCCACTCTCATCGCCGCCTGAGTAGCCAATATGACTGACACTCCGAGATCCGAGAGCCAAACCAGGTTCAGCACGCCCGTGTCTGACCTGAACGACCACCGCAACCAGCCTCTATCTCTCCCGCGTGCCGAAGCAAACTCGCCCCCCAGATCGCGCCGACCTACATTTGAGGCCGCCCATGGCCAGGACCACCCCAACATCCTCCTCCAAGTCAACCAAGCCCTCGAGGCAGACATTACTCGACGCGACTTTGAAAGCGCCGTGGTAGACGATGACCAGCACTTGGCTCCTGATGCCTATGTTCGCCGCGGTTCGCTAGCCCACGACCCCCGAGCCCGGCGAGACACGTTCCGACGCCCTCGCGACCTTGCTGTCGAACGCCTGTCTAGGAGCAGGGATTCGTCTACCAGCTCGCGATCTATCTCTCCTCCCAACTCAGTTGATGCATTTGCCGGGCCTCGTCGCCGCGACCGCGCCAACACTCTTCAGAGTCATGCCGACTCGGAGACCGATCTTGCCTTGCATAGAACCATGTCTCGCGCCACTGCGCGCCGCCCAACCATCAGCGACGAGCGTCCCGAGGAATTGCATACGGATGCAGCATCCGCGCACAGCTCTGCCGAGGAGGATGTTTGCTTCCCTGTTTCCGAGGACACTGGCAAGACGACCAGGTTTGACTATGAAGAGCTGGAAGAGTTTGTTGCAGAGGCGCAAAGCAAAACACCCATCGGCCAGCCTCTACGCCACAAGGCGAGTGTATCCTCTCGTCTCTCTGCAAAGCCCAAGGTCTTCTCCGACCTCCGTCCCAAGTCGAGCCAATCCACTACACCCAAGGCGGCAGACGACATTACGAGTTTGAAGGATGTCGACCCTGCGATACAGGAAAAGCTTGCCGAGGAAGGTCTTTCCCACGTCTTCGCCGAGAAGCATGTGCCTGAAGCCAAGGTCAATCGATGGACCTTCTTCTCTTCGGAGATGGACGACACAATTCATGCAGCCGAGCTTGGAGGGCTCCTCATGCCTGGCGAACGCTTCCGCGATCTGTTTGACACACCATCAGATGGCGGCGTCTGGTGGCTCGACATGGTCAACCCAACAGAGGAGGAAGTGTTTGCTATTTCAAAAGCATTTGGAGTGCATCCTCTTACTCGCGAGGATATCTGCATTCAGGAGCCACGTGAGAAGGTGGAGCTGTTCCACCAGTACTACTTTGTCTCGTTCCGCTCCTTTTTCCAAGCCGACAAGGAGTCCGAGGAATACCTGGAGCCCGTCAACTTCTACGCGGTAGTGTTCAAAGAAGGCATCCTGACGTTTACCTTTTGCGAGAGCCCCCACACTCTCAACGTTCGCAAGCGTATCAGTCGGCTCCGTGACTACATCAACCTCAACGCTGACTGGATCTGCTATGCTCTTATCGACGACATTGTAGACAGCTTCGCTCCTGTGATCCGCAGCATCGAAGATGAGGCTGACGCGATTGAGGATCAAGTGTTCATTGCCCGCATTGAGGACTCGCGCGAGATCCTTCGGTCAATTGGCGACTGCCGCAAGCGTGTGATGCAGCTGTTGCGTCTGTTGGGAGGCAAAGCAGATGTCATCAAGGGCTTTGCCAAGCGTTGCAACGAATCTTACAGTGTGGCGCCCCGCGGTGACGTGGGCATCTACCTCAGCGATATCCAGGATCACGTCGTCACGATGATGTCCAACTTGGCTCACTTTGAGGAAATGCTCAGCCGCGCGCACTCCAATTACCTCGCCCAGATCTCTGTCGACCAGGTCATCCAGGGTAACGATAGCAACGCTACCCTGCAGAAGGTGACTGTGATTGCAACGATTCTCGTTCCGCTCAACTTGATCTGCGGTCTCTTTGGCATGAACGTCAAGGTCCCGGGACAAGACGGGAGTCTGGCCTGGTTCTTCAGCATCATTGGAGTCATTTGCCTGTTTGTCTCGGTGTGCCTGCTTGTGGCTAGGAGGATGCGATACATCTAGCTGGGTGGTTTCCTACTTGTTCCCAGCCGTCTTTCAGCTGGGCGCGTACACTCCTTATCTGTTTATCTGTTTTTGTTTGTCTGTTTCTTGCTTTGTGTTTTCATTCAGTATACGACGTGACGAGAGCGCTGGTGTAATCATAGGGTGTTGTCCATAAGCTGGGTTTCTGCGTACATATACACAAGTACATGGCATGAGGTGGCCATTCTGGGATTATGTCGGATAGTAACTAGGTTTAGCGATACGAGTATACAAAAGGCTAGTAAAAAAAAGAAGATGTTTGCTTCCAAAGATGGTCTGCCTGCCAACGCAGTGGATGCTCATGTGGTGTGGACATGGGGATTGGATGTTCACAAAGGATCTGATGCTGGGGGCTGAATCGGTAATCAGCCACAAGGCTTGACTCGAAGGGGACAAGAAAAAGCAAGCGCATGCATATGGTGGCAGCAACGCAAACGTCGCAGTGTACGCAGCTGGCATTTGTTGTTTGTTTCATCGACTTCCAAAATAGACGGGCAATGTGACAGAGGGCCGCACAGAGCACGCGATGGCGTGGCAGACAGACAGGCGGCCCAGGCACAGGCACAAGCACAGGCTGGTTCCACGTTTCTTGGGGTTGTTAGGTTTGGGACGAGGCCTGGTGGTGGGCGGTACACTATTGAGCGGCTCAGTACTAGTTATTTGCCAGACACGCCGTCACTCATCACTCGCCGCCCATGACGCGGCGCTGGCAAAGAGGCGACTAATGGTGTAGGCGATGATTCCGTTCCCTTCCCATTCGTTCCGAGGTCGGAAGTAACATGGTGACTTGGCCGCACCCAGCATGGCACAGGAACCAGCCAGCCGCCAAAGCAGGTGAGCCGAGGAGAGAAAAAAAAAGCCATGCTCTGTGACGTTGGGCGGCCGTCGTCTATCGTCTACCCTGGGTGCAGGCACAGGCACAGGCACAGGTCATGAGTCCCCAGGTCACGGTTCCACACGAGGGGCGCTCTGCAGGGTCGCAAGCGGTGAATTAGGCTCGTTCCGAAGGGCTGGCCTGGCGCATCCTTGTTTCGGCGAGAGCATTCCATCATGCAGCGCCTCAGCAGACGCCCTCCCTTAAAGCCCATAGTCTCACCCGTCCGCCTCTCCGCCCCCATTTCTTTCACTTCACCACTCACTCACTTGTAGCCCCATACATATACTCTCCCTGCAACGCACGCTCCCTCCCCGCTACTTGCCCGGAACCCCACCACACTGACACGTCGTCTGCCTGCATTGTCATAGTACATCACCCTCGCCAACACCACACCCTCCGACAAGGGCTCCCTTTGGAACTACTGCTCAACATGGCGGAAATGGCGCAGCGAATACTCATGAACGAGTTCAAGCAGCTAAGCAAGGAGAAATGGACCAACATTGAGGTATGCTTGGGAGCGGCGGCTAGCGAACAGTCACCTGCCCGAGTGGCGACTGTAGGGCACCCAGCTAACCACAGCACAGCTTATCAACGAAAATGTCTTTGAGTGGAGTGTGGCCCTCATTGTTATGAACGAGGAATCCATGTACTATGGCGGTTACTTCAAGGCCAAGATGACGTTTCCTCGCAACTACCCACATAGCCCGCCAGGTACGTGACCGCTCGTCTATGACGGAGACTGTCATATGATACGAAGCAAGCGCTAATGGCATGTCAGACTTTAAGTTTATCCGACCACTCTACCACCCAAACATTTACCCCGACGGCCGCCTGTGCATCTCCATCCTCCACCCCCCGGGCGATGACGAAATGTCCGGCGAGACTGCTGCGGAGCGTTGGTCGCCCGTGCAGCGAGTCGAAACGGTCCTTATCTCCATTCTGTCTCTCTTGGACGACGCCGAGGTTTCTTCCCCCGCCAACGTCGACGCAGGCGTCATGTTGCGTAACAAGCCGGCCGAATACAAGGAGATGGTCAAGAAGGATCTCGAACTGTCAAAACAGGATATCCCAGAGGGCTTCGTTATGCCAACCAACGAGACTGCGTGGAAGAAGGAGAAGGACGAGGGAGACTTTGAAATGAGCTGGGAAGACAGCGATGCTGAGAGCCTTGATTTTGGCGGCAGCGAAAGCGACTTTGACGAGGATCAAGAGATGGACTCTGAGTTTGAGGGCGAAGACGACGATGGCGAGGACGAGGATGAGGAACAGGCCCCTTCGAAGCGCTAGGTATCGGCATTCTGGCTGAATGCCGATACCTCTGTTTCACAATCATGCCGTAACGACACAATTGGGGGGGGGGCTCTTTGTCATTGCAGCCACACTTGTTCTTCAACCCCAAACATGGCTCTCTCGTCGTCAGAGATACGCCGACCTTGCCGCCATGGAATATGGCCGACGTTTTCCACGACTCCCCTATATTTGATTCTCACCACTTCTTCAGCACGTTTTATTCTCAGCGAGGCGTTCGGTATTGGCGTGTGTGTGTGGGTCCGCGGCGCTTGTGTTTTCACAACGGGTCTACTAGACATGCCCATGATTCGGTCACGGTTTCGGGTGGGCATTTTAACACTGCATAGGCCTGGGAGTTTTCTTTTACTTTTTTTTTCAGGGCATCAATCTTTCGATAATACGTTTGTACTTGCGAATCCCGGTGTCAGCAACTTTGCAGGGCGTGCAATTATTTTCCCATAGATTGTTTTTTTTTCTTTTCCAAAGAATTTGCCCTGGGGCCCTTGCATCATCTTCTCATCTTATTCTTACAGAAGTATGGATTTACAATGTGTGTGTATGTGTGTGTTTAACAGATGGAATGGTTTACCACCCAATCCCCAACGCACTCCTCACCCTCACCATCGTTCCCTCAGCAATCTCCTCCGCTCTACGCGCACCCTCCTCCGCATACCTCACCAATTCCTTCTGATCCCCCTTCATCAACTCCAAATACCTCTCCCTTACCCCACTAATCCCTGCATCCACCGTCTCTGCCACCTTTTCCTTGAGCGCCCTCATACTCAAATCCTTCAAGTCCTCTGCTAATTCCTCTGGGGACTCCGTCTTCTTCCTCTTCTTCCCTTCGCCTCCTCCTTCTCCCTCTCCTCCCTTGACACCATCATTCTCAAAATGCCACATCAGATCCACCAAATTTGAGACTCCAGGCCGCATCTCGCGGTCATAACTGACGCCCTCGATGGAATCCGTCAGCGCGGATTTCACTTTTGCAAGGATATCTTCTCTCGAGTCGGAAAGCAGGATGCGGGATTTCGGACGAGCGTCGCTTTTGCTCATCTTCTTGGTGGGGTCCGTGAGGCTCATTATGCGTTTGGCGGGGCTGAGGAGGGTTTGGGGGATGGTTAGCAGGGGGGCTGCTCCTTCTTCTTCTTCCCCCCCTAACACTGATGAAGGTGGCGGGGAGGAGTAGACATGGTTAAAGCCAATGGCCAACTCACGCGTGAGTTCGAGGTGCTGCACTTGATCTTCGCCGACGGGGACGTGCGTGGTATTGTAGAGGAGGATGTCTGCGGCTTGGAGGACGGGGTAGGAGAAGAGGCCGAGTTTTAGGGCGTCTTTGTTGTTGGAGGGGTCGAGGGGGGAGGAGTTTGCTGGGAGGGAGAGTTTGGCCTGTGGCGGGGGTTAATTAGTTATATATTTTCTTGGTTTGGTTGACTTTGTATTTATTTTGAAAGTGAGAGGTTTTAGGGGGGTAAGAAATGTATGTACCTTCCACTGTGTCATGCGACCCAAATAACCCATGCTGGCACCGCAACTAAGAATCCACATGAGCTCTGCATGCTGCTTTACGCTGCTCTGTGTGAAAATTATGCATCGCTTTGGGTCGAGTCCTACTGCTAGGAGACTGGCTAGCATCTCTTTGCGCCAGGTCGCCAATTGACGTGCATCTTGCTTAATGGTAATAGCGTGCAAGTCGACAATTGAGAAGAGGAGCGTCGTGTCTGGTGACGCTTCGTCTTGCAGTCGAACCCATTGTCGTAATGCGCCCAGATAATTTCCAAGATGTGGGATGCCTGTGGGTTGGATGCCGGAAAAAATGACTTTCTTCTCCGTCTTTTGCTGGCTCGAGGGTGATGGGATGGAATACTGGCGCAGACAATTGCTACATGGGCGCAGAGACAAAGGGGCTGCGCGATGCAGCGCACGCAGAGAAAACATTGACGTCGGGTGCTTTCGCACTGAAGCGGAGCCCGAGGCCGGGCTGGCGGGCTTGCTCAGCCACGATGGACGAGGTGTACGCCGGCTGCAGCTTTCGTCATTGTGGCACTGCCGCCCGCTCCCATCCAACTCTCCAGCCAGCCACAACACCACTGCCACGCTGCTCTGCTCTGTTCTCCTCGACTGCACTGTGTACAAACATACAATACCCCGACCATACCCATTCCACTTGCACCCAACACACATCTCTACATCCTATTCCCGGAACATAGCGGCAACACCACCATCATGTCTTGGACAGGTATTGCAGCCCAACAATGTTTGTTTGATATCATGGCCGCTCACACCGTGCAGGGTTCAAGAAGGGCGTCAATCGCGCAACTACGCAGGTGTTGATGAAGACAGGCCAGGTCGAGCGCACAAATGATCGCGACTTTGAGACTGAGCAGCGGTATGCGCCCTCAACCCCCCGCCCACAGCCGCCTCCCTACCCCCCTTCCCAGGCATCCGCCCATGACCACCCCCTCTAACGGAAACATGGCAGACGCTACCGGACCATGGAAACGGCGGCGAACAAGCTACAAAAGGAAGCAAAGGGCTACCTCGACTCGCTCCGTGCCATGACGGCCTCGCAGATGCGCATTGCCGAAACTATTGACGCCTTCTACGGAGACGCCGGCACCAAGGACGGAGTGTCGCGCTCCTACAAGCAGGCCGTTACCGACCTGGACGCCGAGACAATCAAAGCCCTCGATGGTCCCTACCGAACAACCGTCCTCGACCCCATCCAGCGCTTCTGCTCCTATTTCCCCGACATCAACGCCTGCATCACCAAGCGCGAACACAAGCAGATGGACTACGATCGCATGCGTGCTCAGGTCAGGAAGTTGACGGACAAGCCCGACAAGGATGTCACCAAACTCCCGCGTGCTGAGAAGGACGAGCAACTCGCCAAGGCTGCCTATGATCAACTCAACGACACTCTGACGGCCGAACTGCCACAGCTCATCGATCTGCGAGTACCCTACCTAGACCCAAGTTTCGAGGCACTAGTCAAGATTCAGTTGAGGTTCTGTGCCGAGGCCTATTCGAGAATGGCACAGGTACAACAGTATCTCGATGCCAACACAAGAGATCAGTATGCTCAGGGTGAGCTAGACGCGCGTGTCGAGGAGGTGCTGCAGGAAATTAGGGATCTCAGTATTGCAGGGACTGTCTAAAGGCTTATGAGAGACAAAAAAGACTTGACTTTCTAGTGCATCATGTGCAATAATTCTTCTTGAAGGCGTTAGGAATGATCCGGTTTGCGGCATTGCTTGGGTTAGAGAGCAAGGGCGATGACCTGACAAGGCTTCGTACGAACATTATTTTCTTCATCTCGTCGAATGCTATTGACTCGATTTCTCATTGATCACGTTTCTGCTCTGGTCGAGATTCCAATCTATGTGACTTGAGATGTTGCCTATCCTGTACCCAAACTTTAACATGTCCTGGTTTTCAATCTCGCCTTTCTTTTCTATCAGTTCATCAACATCCCACGTTGCACTTAGCGCAGCGAGATCTCGGATGGGCGTGCCATCACAAACATCCCCAGGAAGTACATAGCTGAGGGATAGACGGAATGGTAGAACAAGAGATAATAGGTATAAGAATAGGTCGGATCTCATTATTACACGTGTTGTGGTTAACTCTGATCACTTCTTCTCTTACATAGATTAATACTTGGTTATTCTGTACTAGATAAGCCCAGCGCTTAGCTAGGCGGCAAGGCAGACATGTTAGGAGAATTCTTCCGCTCCAATGTATAAAAAACCGCTCTCCTCTCCCTTTCCTGACGAGTTTCTTTCTATAGAATGATAAGAAACGAAAGTCATACTTCTTGCGAGGGTATACGGAGAAACGCTTTACAGAACGGATTAAAAATCTAATCGAGTTCATTTTCAGACACAAGTCTTCTTTTTGACCCTAACTCTCTCCCTCTCTCTCTCTCTCTCCCTCTCTCGCTAACCCTCTTTATTATAGCATCTATGTGGATTTCCAGTGAATACAGAACTGCACTGACTGCTTTGTAGCTCGTATAGATGTCTATCGCCATATATTGAAGCAAGGTAGGTTTTGTCGCGGCAGCCGCAGGATGGCCAACAATTGATATGACAGGAATAGCCTTTATCATAATTACAAATTATCACACCCCCAGAACAAAATCGTGATAGAGAAACTCTACAAAAAGAGAAGAGTAAAAGTGTTTGTAAGATCTTCATGTTGTAGTATGAGTAAGTGAGTAGGAGTTTTTTTTTGAACGAAAGGAATTGAACGTATTGAGAAGTATAACGTATAGAATGTTTTATACACCGGAGAACTTTGCTGCACTACGTGTCCTTATTACAACTATGGTTTGTTGTGCTGCTGCCTCGTCGCAACCGTGGTTCGCTGTTCTACTACCTTCGTCGCGACCGCATTTTAGCTATTATACCCAATAGACGTGCCTAACGGGCATTTACCCATTAAGAGGTTATTACCAACCCATTACACTTTGACTATAAAGTTATATTTTTTGGATACCCGATTGCGGTAGGTCGGGGTGTGGCCTGCCATTCTTTTCTGAGATAATTGATCTGATACGCTACATGACAAACAGATAGAAAAAAAAGTCAAGTACTAGTAATCTCTAATTTTCTTTACTTGACCATTGTCGATCTGTATAATTGGTTTGATACATTCGAGAGCAAGTCACCCGACTTGGCTAGACAACAAATGTCGGCTTTTCCGGCCTCGATACGAGATAATAGTCGATGGCTGTATTTTTGTCTGAGCGCAATACAGATGCTCGTCTAGTGTATCCGCGAGATAAATATGTGGCTTTGTAAAATCGACTATCCTCGAAGTGCGAACCACTGCTTGCAGCACCAATGTCAGGAAATCAGACCCCCCACTTCATCTGATCTCAGTAAAATCAACGTGAGGCTACTTTATACTGATTGTGATCTTTTCTGCCCATGGGTACGCTTGATCGTTATCTGGGAGCATCTTGGAAAGTCACCCATGGAAACTTTGTACATCAAGGGTCCCAGGGTGGGACGATCAGTGAGGTAATGTCTCACAGGTGATGATGCGATGGCGTGTGGTCTGGATTTCAAGGCACGCTGAGCTCTGCAAAAGACAAGAATATAGACTCGGTTCTGGCCGCCCTAAATGGATACAAGCATTTCTGTCGTGGCATCCTAAAGCACTAGGACCATGGTATGTCACACGTGATGGGCCAGGGGCGGGAAGCGAAAAGTGCCCAATGCTCGTCCAGTTTGGTGAGGTGGCGAAATGACAACATCGCTGAGCGCCCAGCCACAGTTCCGCCACGCGCTTCAGTCGAACGAGCACTCTAGCACTAGCACACTCCTACCCGCCAAGTGCTCCGCTGCGGCATTGTGCGCCAAGTTCTCATCTATCAATCTAGAATCGCATCATTCGTCCCCCCGTATCCGCTAAAGAAGCCCAGCATCCGGAAATCCTCGACTCGCGTCATACCGTCGTTGCAACAACATCACTCTTTCTTGGCTGCGCCACAGCGTACATCATACCGGATACAGCAGCACATAGCTAAAGCTCCTCGGAGCCATTGTATAGCTTGGCAGACACCTCGACACATTATATAAAGACCCTTCCTAGCTGCCCTTGCCCGAAATGTACCTCATCGAATACATCCATCGTTCGATACAGATTTCTGAAATACTTCGTGAACGATACCTACCACCATGCTTACGCACCACCCCGGAACCGCAGTCGCCCACAGGAAAGGCGAAATCGACCCAACCGATGTCCCCTGGGCACTCACAACACACTTACTCGCAATCAACCACCAACAACTTCTCCGCGTCACGCGACACCCCTTCCTAGAACGCGCCGCAAAGGGCTCCCTGCCTAAGTCTGTGATAGCACAATGGCTATCAAACGATAGGCAGTACATTGAAGGCTACCTCTCCACACTCAGGAACACTCTCCTTCTGGTTCAAAGTACCTACAAGTCGACAATTGCTCCAGACGCTGAGCCTGATATCGAAACACGCCTAATTAAATGGCTAGAGGCTGGCATTCACAACGGAGAGCGGGAGATTCAGTTCTTCCACGAAGTTGCGGAAATCTACAAGATTGATTTCCATCCCTCACCATTACAGGAAAGCCTCAAATCAGAAGGACTTCGTCGCTACGAGGCCCTGTTCAATGCTGTTGCATCTCAGCAACCCAATCCTTTCATCCCCTGGCTAGAGGGCGCGATTCTGCTCTGGTCAACTGAGAAGGTCTACTACGAAGCCTGGTCTTGGGCTCGTCGTCAGGATACCCAGTCATCTCCTCGAGGCTACGAAAACGACATGGACGGCGGTGCCATGCGAAGAGAATTCATCCCCAACTGGTCAAACCGCGACTTTATGATGTTCGTCGAGCAGCTTGAACGCATCGTCAATGAAGGTGTGAGCATCGCAGTAAACCGCGATGACAAGAGGTGGGCAGAAGTGAAGAACAGGGCGGACCCGATATGGAGGGCTTTGCTAGACGCCGAGGAAGCTTTCTGGCCAAATGTACCTGGAAGCGAGGGCAGTCTGCTTGAGCCTGGTGTTCAGCGAGGCATAGACGGCAAGATGGACGAGAACACCTTGCGCAGTACCGGCGACGATGTAATCTTAAACGAGCATCAGGGCGTCCGAGCAGGTGACATTACGACTATGCGTAGCAACCAGCACGATGCAGTAGTGACTTGAAAGGGGGGTTTTTTTTCGTAGCAGTCTCGTTTTAGCGAATAGGAGTTTAATATTATTTTGAGTGCAGCATCAATTCGTAAACCAGAATCACTGAGTGTATATCTCCGTCATCGTTTCCTATTCGTATCATCGTGCCAAGCTTTCTCTATGGTGGTAAATGGGTAGAGGTAAGTGTATAGTTGGGTTGCCAAAAGTTGGGTAGAGGTAACGTGCGGGATCAGTAAGCTGGAAAGATCAGTAAGCTGAACGCCCCACCCAAACTGACGCGACTGTCTGCGCAATTGAGCCACAACAACGCAATAAAATAAGATAAAATTAAGAGATGTGATTTATAATCTAGTCTTGCACGTAGTACGAGTATGTCCTTGAATATGGCACTT
>NW_006911412.1:0-80089 GCF_000523455.1 Bipolaris oryzae ATCC 44560 | reverse complement strand
CTCCTCAAGCCCATCATCCACATTAGAAACTTGGAAATACACAGCTATGCAGTAGCAATTACTAATCACACAATGCTTGTGTAGACTCGGGCATCGGGCTAGCAAAACCGGACACGCCCATTCACATTTCAGCCGCAGATCCAAGCTTGGTGCTGACGACATCGCGAGCTCGCGTCTTGACGGAAGCGACTTCTGCGGCGCTACGGAGGCACTTTGGTATTGGGGTGGATGGAGCGGGGAAGGATGTGTGTTCGGTGATTTCAACTGGACACTACTTGCTTCCTGCGCTTGCGTACGGCGTTATTGGCGCGGGAGGCGTGTTCTCTGCTGCATCGGCGGCTAGTACGGTTGGTGAGCTGTGCAAGCAGATCCAGGGTGCTGGGTCTAAGATTCTTGTTGCTGTGGAGAGGACGAGGGATGTTGCTGTCGGGGCTGCTGAGGCGGCGGGGTGGGGTAGGAACGGAGGCGGGAGAGTGCTGGTAATGAGTGAAGGGAGGGAGTGGAGTCTGAGAGCTCTGCAGAGAAATGGGGGATTAGGAGAGAATTTGATTGTTGAGGGAGATAGATTGGTTTGGAGTAGGATTACCGATCCGCAGGAGCTGGATGATAGCCTTGTTGTGCTGATTTATAGCTCTGGGACTACGGGTTTGCCCAAAGGTAAGAGGCGAGAAGACTCCAAGAGGTTCATACGCGTGCTGATCCTGGTGTTAGGTGTCAAGATATCTCATCGAAACTTGGTAGCCGAAACTGTAATCACAGGTAACTTGGTCAAGTCATGGATATCAGAGAAACGACCGGACTTCGAATATAGAACAGTCGCTCATCTGCCCATTGCGCACATCGCCGGCATCCAGGGTTACCTCCTCAATGGATTCTACATGGGCGGCCCTGTTTACTGGATGCCAAAGTTCGACTTTGCTCAGTTCCTCGAATACAACAGGAAATACCGCATCACCTTCTTCTTCACTGTGCCGCCCATCTTCCTACTCATTGCAAAGTCGGCCCAGGTAACAGACCAGTTCCAGACTCTGGAGTTCGTTGTCAGCGGTGCTGCACCGCTAGGCAAGGACTTGCAGTATGCAGCCAGCCAAAAGCTAGGTGGACCAGATTGCTTCATCGATCAGACGTGGGGGCTATCCGAAACGACAGGAAGTGCAACAATCATGCCAGCGGGCATGCACGACGATACTGGGTCAGTAGGCCCTCTGGTGCCGAATATGCTTGCCCGTCTTGTTGACGACGATGGCCGAGATGTCGAGTTAGGAAGGCCAGGAGAGATTCTTATCAAAGGGCCTGTGGTGTGCAAAGGATATTACCAGAACGATGTTGCTAACAAGGAATCCTTCACAGAAGACTGGTTTCACACTGGTGACATTGCAGAGTTTCGCAACGGACTGTTTTACATTGTCGATCGTAAGAAGGAATTAATCAAGTACAAGGGCTTACAGATTGCTCCTGCAGAGCTAGAAGCTGTATTAGTGAGCCACTCGGATGTTTTGGATGCAGCCGTTATCGGAGTCGAGGCTGATGACGGGCTTAACGAGGTTCCAAGAGCGTATGTTGTTGCTGCTAAGGGCAAGGATAAGATTAGCGCACGCGATATCGCAGAGTTTGTGAAGAGAAAGGTGGCTGGGTACAAGCAGTTGAGGGGTGGTGTGGTGTTTGTGGATGAGGTCCCCAAGAGTCCCAGTGGAAAGATTCTCAGGAAAGATTTGAGGCTTCTGGCGAAGCGTGAGAAGGGCGCAAGGTTGTGAGGTGTAAAACCCAAGAAATAGAGGTACGAAGGAATGACTCCAACAGTTGAGTTGATACGTGTAGAACAAATGACACTGTTCCTGATTTAGAAGTCATGGCAATCACAATATCGACACTTACCCCGCAGAAAAAGCACTGAAGGAGAGAGACACCTTGCGCGCCAACAAATACATGTGTCTTGCCTGGTTTCCGGATTATGTCCCGGTACGGTTTACCCTCAGTGTACACGTGGCTTGTCAGAGATATATCTCGGGGCGGCCCACGACAGGCCAGGCGTAGACTTCCAGTCGCCTTACGAGCATACGCACGTGTTTTCTTTTTCGGGATCAGCCGCACAGCCTCGGTTTATGACATCACCACGAACAGTCACAAACTAACTCTTGGGGGTTCCCCTGGCACTGGCTCCAACTTCCTGTCCACATCCATCAGAACCATGTCTCGCATAGCGGTATTTTTTTGTCAGGACTCTATTGCGGAGACGTGTCTAATTTGCCTTGCAGAAGCAAAACGAGAAGATTCGCGAGGTTCTCGCTTCCGTAGAAAATGGCACCCAGCGGATTGACGAAATGGCAAAAATTAGAGGGTGGTTTCGTCCAAAAGATGGAAGTGGGGCTTATTCAGCCGTGCAAGACTATCTCAACGAGAGGATCGACTTGAGCGAGACGGCATCGCTCTTGTTCGGGCCCATTGATGAGAAAATCAACTCTTCTCATCTCGACGATGTAGACTTCATGGACCTTTGGTATAGCATCATTCACTCAGCACGACGCTTGTCATGCCGTGAAAATACAGAGTCCCACAACCACGACAAACTAGTCGACTTGATCAAGGCGTTCAAGGAGCACTCGATACCAAACAACGAAATCTACAACTACCTCTATAGCGAAATGACCGACTTCGGAATGGCCTGTCGTGAAGCCTACAACGACGCTCCAGTCGCTCACGACGGCTTCTTCGACCAAGAGGTGGAAGCATGGGCAAACATGAACTTCTTCTATGCTCGTGTAACGCAAAAGGGACTGCAAGATCTCTGGATATTTGCCATCTTCTCGATGCGAACCGCACTTGAAACACCCCTCGTTGATGACCCCTCTGCAACAGCCAATCAGCAATACGACGCGTACGTCCCTGCTGCCGCCGCTTGGGTCTTCGGAAATGGACGCCAGCTCTTCCGCTTAGAAAAGGACCTCACACCTGTCGATCCCAAGCAAGGTAACCCCGCACGAGGCGGGGAGCTGTGGAAAGGCAAGGCCGAGTTCAGCAAAGATCGATGGGCGCTGTGGAAGGAAAGATTTGCTGCGGTTGGGAAGATGGACGGCGTGGCGGAAAAGACTAGGATTACCGCGAGAGATGCGGTCGAGAGCATGGAAAGGAGCGAGACCTACGAGCCTATGCCGCGGTAGTGCATGGCTTTTTTTTCGGTTGTCATGATATGTTCTTTTCGGCAGATTCATGTGTATGTGCAGTTGACGGGGGCCTATCAAGAACTGTGATGTTTCTTGCGGAACAATGTATCCGTGTGCACGATCATTCAGATGGTAGTGGTAGTGAAGAGGTGAAAATAGTGACATGCTCAAGTCTGGATGGATATCAAAAAAGCGCCACATTCACTACTATTAGCCAACTCTTCCCTTGTTGGGCGACATCGCATACCTTCATCCGACGCTCTTCACAGTCTCCACCACATCATGTTCGCGATGCTCCCCATCATCTCAAATAGATGGCGGGCCTGGCGGTGCTCTAGGACCACTCTTGCAACAAAGCACTCGCAACTACTTGAATCAGTTAGGCCAGCAACGGTCTCATTGTCGCAGCCACGGTTCAAGTTCGGATCGGGGGTGACAGATCTCATCGCACACTAAGTAGCGCCGGCCCGAGCGCCACTGGCAACCAAATCTCAACAAGCCTAACGGAACGGAGCGGTCACCCATTTCGAGCTCCTCGCCACGCGGTGCCGCCCTGCAATCTAGTTTTTCCTCTTTGCTGGCACAGATTCATGGCGCCTCCAAGACGGGACCCGGACCCTTGGGAACAAGAAAGAAGCGTTTACCGGCCCTGCCTAGCTGCGGAAGGAAAATTTCGAAAGTATGAAATGTTGAGTTTCCGATGTACGCCGGGTGGCCTGAATTGCCATTGATGTGGATCTGCAAAGCCTCGTAGTTATTGAGGCGTGTTTGAGTAGCCAGTGACTTGGAGAAAACCCACAAGGCAGAAGGATACTTCATACATCTAGCAAGGGCTGAGTCGTTGATGATGCAGGTCTGGCGAATTCGGCAAATATCCCCTCGTGGCGAAGAGATTGTGAGTGGCCATCGCTAGGTACAAGGGTTAGCGGGCTATGGAGTTAGTCGGGGCGGGTGACAGTTAGCTAGACGAACGGGCGAGCATTAGGGGGTTTGACCAGGTGCGGACGTTAGGACTTGGTCGAGACAAGACTTTCAGCACTCGGTATGGCCAGGCCCTGCACATGTCCCATGGTATAAAGTAAACGGAGACTGCAGCCTGCATAGCAAGAAAAAGAACGATCATCTGGAACTACGATTGATCATCGGGAGCATAGCTGCACATCACCTTCTTCTTTAGGGAACCTTCAAAGTTACATACACACCCACCCATCCCCAGAAACTCAAATCCTCTTTGATCGACAAGAGATTCGCCTTCTTATACCCTCTATATATCTAATCCACACACTTCGAAACCATGCATTTCACCTCCGCCATCCTCAGCATCGCCTCTCTCACGGCTCTTGCATCCGCACAACCAGGCCCCGGCCCAGCACCAGGACCAGCACCGCCTGTCGCCCAGATGAACAACACAAACGGCATTGGCAGCACACCTGCCCAGCGCTTCGTCATCTCCGCCGACCAAGCCCAAACCGTCATCAAAGCTGCCGTCGCAAACGCCACCGCGCTTCAAATTCCAGAGAACATTGCCATTGTTGACCCAGCTGGCATGCTCGTCGCTTTCCACCGCATGGACAACGCGTACCTCGGCTCCATCGACATCAGCCAGAAGAAGGCTCGCACTGCCGTTCTCTTCAATGGCCTTAGCAGCGGAGACCTCTACGCTGCCGTTCAGCCCGGCGCTCCGCTTTACAGCGCCGAGAACAGCAATGGAGGTCTTATTGTCTTCGGTGGCGGTCTCCCTATTTACTTGAATGGAAGGCTGATTGGCGGTGTTGGTGTTAGCGGTGGAAGTGTCGAGCAGGATCTCAGTGCTGCGTATGCCGGTGTTGAGGGACTTGGTGCTTCATCCAAGGCTTAAAATGGTGGTGACTTGGGATGAAAGCGCTTTTCTTCTTTTTATTCCTTTTCTCTTCTTTTCTTCTTCTTTGTATCCTTTTGGTGAAGATGTTTTGGGGAGATATCCTGGGGTTAGTTTGGAAGTAAAAACTTTTGACAAGGTCGAAGATAGATCTTTTGGAACATGATTGTTGTTGTGTTATACTAGAATAGAAGGGCCGAAAAGGCCTGTTTGTAATTGGAAATACTGAGGATCAATGTACATACTTGGTTGAGAATGAGCAGTGTCCATTTTTGGAATGATGTCTCGATATTTTGCTTGCTGTGTACTTTTGAGAAATGGGTTTGATTCGTATGATGCAAGTAAGTCTTCTGGTTGCTTCTTCATCACATCTAGAAACTAATTTAAGCTCTTTGGGATGTCTTCTCACGGATGGGATGTGAATGCTTGGGCGAGATTGCCTTTGAAGCCTTTGAAGCTCCGAGCATAGCGGTGAAGTAGGGGAAAGAAAGCTCGTCAGCATAGTCGATGCAATGATGTTGTTATCGTGATGCCGTATCTCTAGAGAGGCTGACAGCAAGCTAACGATTCATGTTCGTGACACATGACATGTAGTGTGCGGATGCGGCGGGAAAGATCTCAAAGGAGATCCGGATACCGATATTACGATAGGCATGGTAGTGGAATCATGAAACTTAGCTAAGATTTCTGGTGCTTGCGACGCCGTGCTGTATCTTCTTGGGAATATAGCATGCCACTTTTGGCGGTGACGCGCACGCGTTTGTAAGCCCTACCAAGTATACTCACTTAGCTCACGATCGCGGGAATACTATCCATACTTTGGAGCCAGTTAAATGCTTAATATAAAAGTGATGCTGTAACGTTCTAGTCCAAAGACCTCGGCGGTAGGCGAAAAAGGCTCGCTTGTCTTAGTGTACCATTCGCCTCACATTCGGTTGTCTAGCACTCAGCCTGGACAAAAATAGGTCAAGTGCACCAGAACCAAAAGTACGTATGGTGATGTCATAAGCTTCCAGCTATGTATACCCGAGGACTTTAGTTCGACTGATCATCTGCGCAGAGCAGAAGCTATACTGATGCAGGCCATTCGGATGTAAATCCTAATAGCTGCTTTAGATTGGCTACCAGTTTCCAGTTGGGATGGATCTTTCAAGGAGATTACAGAACAAATGAATCTGGTCAACATGTTGTCCGCTCAAAAAGTAAAGGAAATCATTGTTGCAGTTGCGTGACTCACCTGCAGTCAGGTCGGCATGGAACTCTCCCTACGTCACAGCAGCAACTAACTAGTTTTCTCGGCAGCTCGACCCCACTAATCTCTACGGAGTTTTCGCCAGTTTGAAAGGATTAGTTTGACCTCTCAAAGCCTACGTGAAACGTAAGTATGCCAAAGCAGCTGTTGTATCGCTCAATTACTTCCTGGATAGGGCTGTCATTAGCGGTGAGGGTCGAGACCTCACCATTCGTTTTGTGTACTTCGTATTCACCGCTCACAACCCAGGGTTGCCCAGTCAAAATACCCTATCCAACCATGCTACTCTGGTCCTCTGACCATTCGCGTGATCGCTTCTTACCAGTACCGCAAGTTGCAAATCCAATACTCCAGCGAACAACGCACTCACAATCATGAAACAGCCAAAAAAGAAAGCGCGTCGTCGGGACGAGTGGAAAAATGCAGTCATGAGTAAAGTAGGTCTGATGACTAGGCGGTTGCCAATCAAAAATGCTCACAAGGCTGCGAAGACAGCTGTTACTGCTGCAGGTGTGGTACTAGCCGGGCCAATCGTATCATTTCTCCCACTTGGCCCGTTCACCGCCATCCTATCGTTACTAGCCACGTCCCTTGCGAGCAGTCACTTGAAACATAAGATCATTGGTGGCGTCATTGCTTTTTTGTATGCAGGTGGGCTCCATGGGTTCGAGGGACAATTGCTGGCGCTGTTGAGCTACTTTAGCTTTACTTCTGCCTTCGGTAAGCCTATTTGTACCGGCAGCATCTTACTCGCATCCTGACAGGAGAGTAGACAAGCTTTCTGGAAACATTCATGCCATGTACAAGGAGTCCGCCTTTACAATTGGATTTTCCCGACCCGAATCAACACAGTTATTTCTTTTTGTTCTCTCCGAGCTCCTCGAGCTTCCTTGGGCTATACCGGTAGTCGTCCGCGCAGTCGTCAACAATGTATCGCAGCTGGCTTCTCAATCATATGCCACAATTTCGAGCACAAAACCATCATTCGATACATCGAAACCACCCTTGAGGTTGCTCATTCAGACACTGAGCAACCTGTACACCATGGATAAATATGCGGATGACGATGTGGAGAGCCTGAACGCGAGCCAAGATATCCAAAACGGCATACCTTCAAGCATCACCCCAAGTCTACCACCAGAAATCCCGAGCTATGAGTCTTCGCCAGAGGAGTGGTCGGAGGAGCGAGAGGTAGTCGAAGATACATGTGATGATGAACTTTGGAAAGGCGGTTCCCTAAATGACGAAGAAAGGCGCACTCAAGCGCTATTCGATGAGCTGAATCATCTCATTGATGAATGCGACGGGCTGAATAGTGCTCAATGGAATGAGGTCATCGAGTTGTTGAATGAAAAGGAGGGCTTCGAGATCGACCGGGGAGAGTGTATGGTCTCAGCGCATTTTGAGGATTGGGCACAGCGGGATGCAGAGATAGAGTTGTCAGTTTTATACCCCACCATTTGATTGAATAGTTTGAACTAGATGCAAAAATCGAGATCTTCCACGATGTAAATGAAATAATTACAACCTGCGTTGCGGCTGCACATGTGATGATGCTTTTGTGGACCAGCCACAGTGGCGGTGCGCCAAGGTTCTAACCATTTCCGGACTAGACAGCTCGCTCGCCCACAGGTCCCAACTCCAATATTGCACACAATTCGCGACCGACGACAACCCCACGACTAACACACAGGTATCACGCCAACACCGCCAACATGCGTACCTACGACGATTCCTTCAGCGGTCAAAAGATCTACCCGGGCAAGGTGCGTTACAATGCCGCTCCCGTGTCCCGCTATCCGCCGCCGCCAGAGGTCGACATTCCGCCATCGCGCCGCAACAACGCGAACACCTGGCGGAGGGGGGTGTTGGGGATACCATAATGGGTCGGGCATTGGCTGATGGCATATACAGGGCAAGCTTTACATCCGTGGTGACAGCAAGATCTTCCGCTTCCAGAACGGCAAGAGCGAGTCCCTTTTCCTCCAGCGCAAGAACCCTCGCAAGATTCACTGGACCACTCTCTACCGAAGGGCGCACAAGAAGGGTATCTCTGAGGTTAGTCGCCACCCATTTTCATATGCATATTCGATGTTGGGACGTGTATTTGGGCAGGCAGTGAAGGATGACATCAGTCTAAACTGCGGAAGATGTACAGGGGATAGGGAGCATCACCAGGGTTGATGTTGCCGTGTTGTCGTTGCCATCCCTTTGCAGTTTATACAACACCACCATACAATCACGAACTATGCTAACCACCATCACCACAACAGGAAGTCGCCAAGAAGCGTACCCGCCGCACAGTCAAGCACCAGCGTGCCATCGTCGGTGCCTCTCTCGATGTGATCAAGGAGCGCCGCAGCCAACGTCCCGAGGCCCGTGCCGCTGCTCGCAGCGCCGCCGTCAAGGAGGGCAAGGAGAAGAAGGCCGCCGCCGAGTCAGCAAAGAAGGCTGAGAAGGCCAAGAACGCCGCTGCGTCCGCACGAGGCAACGCCGCCAAGGTCAGCAAGCAGGGTGCCAAGGGTGCCGCACCAAAGGTGCAGGCAAGGACTCGTTAAGCTAAAGCGGGGAAATTGGTACGGCGTGCATAAGTCTGGGTTATGGCTGGTTTTTCGGAATGACTCGGTGTTTCCCTTTAACTCTCTGAATCTCTGCTTCCGATAAACCCGTCGGAAAAATGGAATGAATGGAAATGGCACTCTTCATGGCTGACCTTGTTTTTTGCTTCTGGAATCGGTGTTTTCACTACTAAAGGACACTGTTCCCATTCATACATTGAAGCGTCGGGGCGCCGTAGGGCAAAATACAAATACCATGTCCTTACGAAAATACGAATGCTGCCAATTCGACTTGTGAGTATGTTCCAAGGGAGGGGAAAATAAGGATGGTTGTTGTATATCCCATCAAAGCTACCACACATCACTGGCATCTACCAAGAAGGGGGGGGGATAACCCCCATGCCAATCGAATTGTACAAGCACCCTCACTTCTTACTTGATACAATGTTCGTATCTCATTATCATTAAAGCTCAATACAGCTATTTCGTAACATTGTTGAAAAGAAGAAAGAATCAAAACCAGTGGCAGCTAACGCAGTACAATCTTTGCCCCATGTCAAAGACTGATAGGACGTAATGCTCCTAGGGTAAGTGAAGTAAAAGAGTACAAAAAAAAAGACATTACTGTATTAAGTGCCCGCTACTATGCCGGGTGGTGGGTTATGAACAAAGCGCTTTCTTGGTGAGAAACAAACTTCAAGAAGACATGGAGAAACCAAGTCTACCCCTTACCGATGCGATACAATCATATCAAAGGCACTCAGATACATCGCGATGTCGCGTAACTTTTGGTCGGATATCGCGTACAAGCATGCAACATGTTCCGTCGACAATCCAGTACAGCGCACTACTTGCACATACAAGTCATATCGCACTGCTTTCAGATACCAAAGCTATGAGCAATGTCAACGCACAGCTCCCGAGGCCCGTGGGTAAGACGTATGCCATTTGGTATCCAAACAGCCTGCATCATCCCATGCCTCCATCTTGGCATCCTAATCCAGGACCTCCATCATCGAGGCTTTCTTTTGTTCGTCTTCGACCAGCATACAGCGAGCGCGACAGATGTCCTCGATAATATCGACGACCTTGCGGAAGCTGGATGCTGCTCCGCGCGTCTGGGTGAAGCGCGCAAGGCAGAGGTTGGCGCGGCGCCCGTGTTCGAGTACGACGAAGAGTTCAATGACAAAGAAAACCGGCTTGATCTTCAAGTCTACGTAGATGTGTTAGCATCAGGCCTTGTACAGAAATAAGAGAATGAAAAGTGGCGTTTCGCTGCAGTGTCTGCTTCACCCTCAAAACTTCAATGTCAAACCACCAGTTTTGAAGACGCCACCCGCAGAATGCAAAACATGCTTGCGATGACGGGCTGTACTTACGATTGTTTTTATCAACTCGCGCACTGATGGAGTTGGACTTGCGATCCAACGCCACATCCTGAATGCCAAAGCGCTGCCAGTCGCGTAGCAGACGAACAAAGTCCTGTCGAACTTTGCCACGACCGACTTGCAAGCACAATGTTTTGCTAGCGGGTTTGATATGCAGGAAGCGCGATAGCCAGTTCATCTGCATCTCAGGAGGGGCGATACGAACTGCATCCTGATTGCGGTCGAGCCCCAGATCGAAGTTCGATGAGATAGAAGAGGAACTAAAGTTGATTTCTGAAGCAACGTTAGTCGGTATGAGGACATGGAGACCTTTTGTTCGCTTACCTCCTAGCTCCATCGGGCTATTTCCTTTGCCGTTCTTGAACTTCTTTCCAAACAAAGCAAAGAAGCCTTTGCGAGCTGTTCCATCGCCCTTCGAAGGTTTAGAGTTGTCATGGCGCATAGGAAATTCGCTCCCATTGCTTCCATCTGACTGCTTCTGGTTATGCTTTGGATGACCGCCATTCGTCAATGGCACAGGGTCCTTTTTGCTGCGATCGTCAAGGCCGTGCCATGCTTCAGGGATTTGGAGTAGCCCATTCGATTTCTTCGTAACTTGGTCTTCCTCTTCATCATGGTCCTTGTTCTTTTCATCGTTGTTTCGCCAAAACCACGACTTCTTTTTCCGGATCACAAGGTGTTGCTTTGCAGGCACAGGGACATCGTTTTTGGGCTTTGCTGCAGGCAGATCATGCTGCACGTCTTGATATGGACGAACTGTCAAGTTGCTGTTCGGCACAGGCAATGGCATAACAGTCATCTCGTTGGTAGCCTTCTTTGAATCCATGCTTGCTCCGCTTTTCTTGCGAATGTTTAGAGGCGCCACACGATTAGGTGATCCATTAACGACGCGGATCGTCTGCTGCTGGTCTGGTGCTACACGGTGGCCCTGGGATCTAACAGGATCGGTGAAAACCCGGTGATGAACAACCGGATCTCCTAACCCATCCCCTGTTTCAATCTTCACCTCTTCTGGGATCACATGTAGTGGTCCATGTTCAGGAGTCTTAGTGGGAGCCGAAACAATACGCTTGCTTCCAATCACTGCAGGCATCATCAGGCGATCGAGGTTTTCAAGGAGGTTATTGTAACGTTCGGTGGTCTCATCCTCCATAAGCCTTTGAGCGATTTCTGCACGGGTCTCTGCGAGCTTTCGCTGAACGAAGGTAGTTGGAGTTTCGGCTGGCGTAGGTGGAAGAGGCCGCTCTCGGGACAACCATTTGGCAGCTGGGGGAGTGGCCAGTGTGCTGCCGCCCAAATTCTGCGTGTTTGGCAAAGACGTCGGAGGGCTTTCATAATATGAAGTATCGTTATACGTATATGTGCCTGAGTAAACACTTGAACCAACAGATGATCGATTAAAAGCCTCTTCCATGACCTTGCCCAGCTCCATGCTGACCTTCCGAACCTCACCCTGAATGTATTTGGTTGGACTCTCCCGCTTATAGACTTTCAGACGTGGAGTATCTATGCCAGCAAGAGCCTTTGATCTGGGGTTCAAACGGATAGTACTAGTCCTCATGGCTGATCCATACGATCCAATAGAGGTATGAGGCCTGTGAGCTATGTAATCGGTACAAGATCCAGCCTCAGTCTGCCAACTACTACCAGTAGCAGCCGAAAATCGACGATCGCGCAGATGCGAGAAGCTCACACCTCGCTTGCCTATACCGCTAGGGCGAGAAACAACAGGCGGACTGCTGGGCCATTGGGAGCTCATGAGCGAGGACCGCGACATCGAATGCCTCTGGACAGAGAAGGCGCGGTAGGACTGGCTACTTTGACTCGAAGAACTGCGCGATGTCGCATGACTACGTTTAGACCTATTTCGTAGAGCCTGGATGCGTAATGAGCTGCCAGTCCGGTATCCAAGAGCTGTAGTGGGACGTGGGTTTTCACTGCGGCTGCCACGCCCACGATGTATAGTAACATGCTGGCTGAGAGTGATGTCTCCTGGCCCGGGTATTATAGGCTGCCTCGAGGCTCGGTAAGGATCGTAGCTTGCCTCAGAGGCTGGAGTCTCATAGAGGCTATGCTTTGAGTAAAGATGCTCGTCATTGAGGATCGAGTAGGCGGACTGTGAGCGTTTGGTACGCTTCAATGGAAGTTCTGCAATATCCAAGGGTGTAGGTGCATGCCGTATGTTATGATGGTGATCACTGTTTGAATGAGCAACAGCATACTGCGAGCTTGGTTGGTAATTCTCCAATTGATCAGTATGGTACTTGTGAAGAGCAGCGTAAAAGAACTTTTCCTGGTTTGGCCTGCGATTCTTATCAGCAAAAGGGTCACACGACAATACGACAGAGATGGCTTACTCTGGACTGATCAATTTTTGGATCAGGCTCTCTTCCTTCTCGCTATGCCACAGCGTGCGCAGATATCTCAGAATGTCTCGATTAACAGTGGCTCGGTCTAGTGTCGTCCACTCAGCTATAACAGGAGAAGGGCCAGTCCAATGATCGAGGTGAGCATTGTCTCCCAAAAAGTTCAACTCTTGTTGGTACTTGCGCAAGAAAGGATGATTCCAGATTTCTTCAAGCGATATGCGGCGCTTGGGGTCGGGCACCAAGATCTTCCTGATGAGATCCTGAGCTTCTTTAGAGATGCTGTCAGGCATGATATACTTGGCCTGTGCGATATCGTGAAATAGATGCTTCATGTGACGATCGTCACCCGAGTAATTGAAAGGGGGTGCACCGGTAAGCAGAACGAATAGGATGACACCACAGCTCCAGACATCTGCTTTTGCGCCGTCGTAGGATGTAGTCTTGATGACTTCTGGGGCGGCATAATGCGGGCTGCCACAAGGCGTGGTGAGCTTCTTTCCGACCGGTTGTAAGGCAGCCATGCCGAAGTCAACCAGCTTGACTGTCATAGTGTCTCTGTCCAACAAAATATTCTCTGGCTTGAGATCGCGATGATGAATGTTGATTCGATGGCAGTAGGTTAAAGCTGCGATGATCTGGCGGAAAACATGGACAGCGTGCATTTCGATTAAACCGCCCTGTTCTTGAATGTAGGCGAAAAGCTCGCCACCTTCTACAAACTCCATGATGAGATAGCTGATGCTTGTCAGTCAACAGCTTCGAACTAAGTAATCAATGAGACTTACAGCTCATCACGGTTCTCCCAAATATCAAACAGACGGACAATGTTCGGGTGATCCAACAACTTCATGATACAGATCTCTCGTTCCAACCCAAACGGAATGACCTTGCCGTCATGGCATAGAGTTGGATCCTGCTCCGCACTCTGGATAAGATTGGCCAAACTCAACGCCCGAACTTTCTCCGCTGTGGCCTTGGAAATGATTTTTGCAGCACCGTATTGACCAGTTCCAGAGTGCCTGACAAGCCGTACGCGTGAGCAGCCGCCTCGCCCGATGGTTCTGCCCAGCTGCCATGGGCCGATGTGTGTTTTGAGACGGCGGCTTGAGCTGGAAGCATTAGTGCTTGCGTTGGAAACTTCTGAATCACGCTTGGAGTTTGGAGGACGGCCTTCGCGGGCTTGAACGGCTGAGAGACGCTTGTTATCTGGAGAACCCAGCTCGTTGCGAACTGCGAGTGAAGCATTTGTAACTACCAGACCTCTTTGAGCGACCTGCTGGGGTATGGGGGCTGGCTTGTCTCGATTGACTTGCTTTTCATCGCGTTGCTGGCTGTGTATACCCTCGTTAGCGCGGTTTGTGACGTCTCCGAGGACGCGGCGGCGAGACGGTGGACGGCCATGGAAGGCGGAGTCCATGTTCTTGGGTTAGTTGAATGCAGTGGTCAAGGCGCTGTCCTCGAGTAGTGCTGCAGTAGCGTTTACACCAGACGAGCAGGCTGTTAATTAGGCTTTTTAAGATGTGTGCAAAGAGCGTGTGGTATGGGTACAAACGCCAAAGAAACCAGTAGTCAGTGTTGTGGTAAACAAATTGGCTGTAGTTGGTGGGGCTAGGAAAGTGCCATGAGCAGGATGCCCTTGTGTTTGTTTACTGTTGTTAGTGACAGTGAACGCGTTGGACAGTCGAGAGCCAGCAAGATGGTACACTGGCAGGTAAGGGAGGAGTGGGTAGGTCTGCACTGCCAATTGAGACTGTAAATGCTCCCAAACAAAAAAGCTAACAAGTAGTTGGATGCATACGATGAGGCGGTTATACCAGGGTTGGTGTGAGAGTATCACAAGTAGTAGGAGGGGGAATTGGTGCACAGACGGACCCTGATGGAAGCGCGACTGAATGCAAACGCTGTCGCGGCAGGGCTCGCGTCGAGACAAGTTGCAGGCAGTGGCAACCCTCGTAGGCCAGAGCGCGTGTTAGATGCATAGTGTGCTCAAAAAGCAGTGGGAACGGCGCGAGTCTGGAGTCATGGATAGGAAGCATTGCTCGTCGTCCAAAAAACCAAACGGGGGGAATAGTTTTCTTAGTTGGACAACCCGGAATGTTTTCATTTTAAGAACACTATGTGGGGAGTAAGGATATTTACCTTTCACCTTGCCTACCATGGATGCATAAGACTGTGCCGTATAGGATAAGAAGCGAGCTGTAGCTCCTACATTAACCCTTGCGATAGTGAGTAGTCTTACATGTATGTCTAGCAATCGCAGAACTTTAAAAAAAAATCTATTTCTGTAAAAAATATACGCCAAAACCATAATGGCACGGGGCTGCGCGTATTGCTGACATGGCATGAGGTGAAGTCCAAAATGGATCTGGAGCTCGACCCGCAAATCGCTCCCTTCCCAACTTAAGGCGCGGGACATGCCGTCGCGATCTCCATTCCTTGCCCGGGTTCATGGGTGCGCTGTACAACCGGGCCGGTCCTGGGCACAAGCAAACAGGTAAAAGAAGGTTTGATTAACATGCGGAGTCGACTTTATTAGGGAAATATTGCATGTAGTGATATACCCCCTGCCCCACCCATCTGTTACAACTCCACGCTTACTCTAGCTCTCTGCGATGCGGATCGTAAACGTGAGCACATACGCACGGTACAAGGCAATGCACTGCATACATGGACATAATCAATATGGATACAGCTATATATCGGAAAATTATTCATCTTAAAATTCATTTGTTGCTTGCGCCGCTGATACACGTGTATATATGCACGGTGGAAAACAAGACAGGATGATGTTGCTTGCGATGCGAACAAAAAAGCAGTGGGGCGTATATTCCTATCCCTTTTTTTTTGGCAAACATTACGGTCCAACATGGGACATGTGAACCTTCCTCAGACGCGCGTTCCACTCCACCAGGAAACCTTCCTCATTCGTACAAAGCCCAAAACAGAACAAAACACGCAGCGACTGGCTAAGAGAAACGCAAATCAACCAAACACAAACACATACAACTCCCGCCGCTTACATAGTATACCTGATAGATACAGAGTCTGATCTGACCCAAGACCGAGAAACATCCAAAATGACCAAGAGGTATACGCGTTCCAGACAAAGACAGAGAGATGAAAGGAGAAAAAAATAAATAAAACCAAGTAGACGTAACATGCACAAGAAAGAAGAACGCGCATGAGAAAAAACGACATGTAAAACTCCCATACATGTCCCAGGGGTGTAACTTTCCCGTAAGAAAAAACATGAATACCATGACAAGTCGTGACCAGAATGCTGTGCTCAGCTGTAGCAACCGTGCTCCCTACAAGAGGTATACACCGAAACCTCGGAGGGGAATTCCGTATAAGAGTATATAGATAATACAGTAGAAGTGAAGTAAAAAAGCCGAAAAGGGACTTCTGCATGAAGCCGCGGACTGCGAGACGGATTACGAGTGGGATTTTAGATCTTCTGCCCTTGGAGAGTGGCTTTCGCGCTTGGTGTCGTTTTCGCCGACGACCTTTCCACAGCCTTTGACCAGGATGTGTCTCTGTACAATTGCGTTAGCAGTCTATTTACATGAGAGATAGAACTTATACAAAAAAACATACCTTGAGCGCATCTTTCCTAGAGAAACTCTTGTCACAATGGTTGCAGGGGAAGGGCTTGACGGCGAGATGTATCCTCTTGTGACGCTTCAAATCGTGATTCCTGTTGAAGCTCTGTGGGCACTGATCACACTTGAATGGACGATCGTTGGCAGTTGGTGGTTGGTGCTGGGGATGTCCCATGAAGTGTGGCATCTGCGCAGCGTGTCCACTGTTGAAGCCAGACATCATGCCGGGATGTCCAACAAGCGCAAGGCCTCCAGCAGGGTTCTGAACGTTGGAAAAGACAGGCGCTTGACCTCCTCCATACTGCAGAGATGGCCTTTGCTGGTATTGGTAGGGAGAGTGCGCTGGGTTGTTGGATGGGATCGATGGGATCGGGCCCTGCGACACAGCTGGTGACATGCGCTGCATCGAACCACCGGCGCTGATGGGGCTTTGCTGCTGACTCAAGGTTGGCGATGGTCCAGTCGAGTAGGGGAAGTTCGAGTGTTGGGGCGTTCCTGAGTTGTGGTAGCTGTAGGTAGGAGTTGGGGGCTGAGGCGGCCTGAATGAGTCCTGGCTGAGAGCGGGCGACTGCTGTGGTCCTGAAGAGGAGACGGGAGTTTGATTACCCATCATCTGTTGATGGTGATGATGCTGTGTAGAGATGGAAGGCATGCTTGATCCGTTGGACGAAGGCGTAAAAGGTGGAAGCTGCTGGGTCATTTCATATGGTGGCGGATTCAGCCCTTTGCCTAGTGAGTCCTGTCGTCCGAGCTGGCCCTCACCACGCGACGGAGCGAACATACCTCCTCGGGCTTGTCCGTATTGGTTCTGCTGGTGATGCGCAGCCTGATAGCCATATTGCGCAGCCGATGCTTGCGCAGGCGGCGAGTAGATGTATTGGCCGTTGGAATAGGCCATTGTTGTGGAATATTGTGAGCCAGCTGCTGAAACTCCAGTTGAGCTTATCACGTCACTGTGATTAGTGTTTGGTGGAGTCAGGAGGTTGCCAACGCTGGCAATAGTGACTGGAGCCTGTTGCGACTGTGAAGCGGTAACCGTGTTGCTGAAAGGATATTTGTGCATCGGTGGCGGTGGCAGCTCAAAACTGCCGAGTTGCTGGGCGTGAGGTCTCCGCGCTGCAAAGCTAGGAGGCGCACCCATTGGGTCAGACCCAGGATGCATGGAAGACGGATGAGCCACGGCAGCAGCCACGTTGGCGGTTGTGTCTCGGGTAGGTCCTGTTGACCTACCTGCTTCAAATGGAGGAGAACTGAGGGGATATTGCAGCGGCGACGCTACAAATGACTGAGTGGTGTAGTGGTCAAGACTAGACCAATACGGACCACGTAAAGGCTGCGAGTCCACGAAGGGTAACAGGCAGCTTGAAGCTCAAGAGCGTAGTGGGTGAGGGAAAGCTAGGGGCTCACGTCCAAAGGGGGACACAGAGAGCTGATGATAGGCAGGCAGTGAAGGAAAAGGGGACTTGCAGAAAGAACCCCTCTAAAGTACACCAATGTCCTGTCGGTCTGTAGAATGGGCAATGGTTCGCCGGTTCTAGTCTGTCGATGTGTCCGAGGGCTAACCGACTGGTCCGAGTCCTTTCGAAATGCTATAATAGAAACGAATGGTCCGAGCAATGGTACCTGCGCTGATTGAAGCAAATGGTAATACCAAGGTACGCACGTCTGGCCGTAAGAATTTTACCAAGTCTCAGTCGCTGCGACTTGTTAGTGTTGCTCGTCGTCTCAGGTCGAGGAGTGAGGGCGTACAAGAAAGCAAAAGCAGATACTCGTGGAACTGTGGTTGATGTCTAACACGAAGTGTTCGGTAGGGCCCGATTTCCTGGTTGCGCAGATGTAGTGCTACGTGTGCTGTCACACAGTATCTGTGTATGAGGATTTTGGGTTCAACGACAGTGGGTCATGTGCTCTAACTGTACTGGTGTTGTAGTCTGACACTGATTGGGAAATGCTCCGGATTGGCCCTGTGTTCTCCGTTGGTACTTGGATCCAAGGCTGTGGGTGGCGGCGTGTGATTCCAGATGACGAGGATGGAGACGACAAAAGAGGCAGTCACAATCAGGGTACTCTGCAGCGGCGTTGCAAAGAGGCTGTATTGTGCGTTTGGAGAGGGGTGATGCACTGATGGTTTGGCGGAGAGCAAAGGTGAGCCTCGTCAAGTGTTTGGCAGTGGTAGTGGTAGTGGTAGTGGTAGTGGTGATGGTGGAGTTGGAGGCGTGTGGAGTGGCGATCACTCCTTGTTAAGCTCAAGACCTGGGCGCCCTAGGAAGGAGCGATGGCGGAGAAGGCTGGAACCTGGGTGGACTAAGAAGGCTTTGTTACCGCGAGCGAGTGGAGAGCGCTGGGTCTTTACGTATATGTACGGCAGGCTAGGGTTGTCAGGGTTGGTGGGCTCGCGTGGCTGACTGGCGCGCTGGGGCTTTTGCACTATCAAGGGCTCAACCAGGCGATAGGGACCGTCCAAGCCTTTTGAGGATGATCTGGATCGGGATGGGAGATGAAGAATCAGCCCAAAAGCTAGCCTCAGGTGAGGGTGCGGGAGCGCTACTCACAGACGCACTTTGTCACAATAAGGCAATGCAAACGAGGCACGGCAGAAGCAATGCGACGAATGAATAATAAACCCACACCGTTCAGACTCAATTTAGAGAGCTAGACGAACATGGGGCCGCACACAGCAATGCATGACCAGGGGGTGAAAGCACCTACCATAGCCAGACCCTGTCGGCAGACCATCTGTCGGAGTGAGTCCTGCTGGCGTGCGGGACGGCTTTGACCAGCAAAGTGGGCGAGCTCATGGCTTGCGCCGGACCGCAGAGCGAATGGACGTTCTGTCAGCACGTTCACTAATAAGTATTGATGATGATGCTGGAGGATGGTCATTATGATGGGCAGCGCAAGCTGCCGGGGGGGAGGGGAGTGGGGAGCGGATGGGCGTGAGGGGGGATTGTTTGATGCTGGCACAAGACGACGGGCGGGTGGCGCGAGTGGACAGATTTGGGTGGACATGCGGCTCTCCTGACCCAGGCTTGCGGCACGACAAGAGACAGACACACGGCGGAGTGCTTTTGTCTCCCCCCCTCCCCCCTCACAAATCCCCCCAGTACCAAGGGTCAGGAGCACCCCCAGAGCGAGTGTAATGTGCATCGGGACTGGCGCCAAGGGGACCTGGGAGAGCCTGATGGCGCACGGACGCGGTCTGGCCCAAGGAGCGCCCGGAGGGGTGGTCAGAGAGACAAAGCCAAAACTCTACGACAACCCTTCCCCCCTTTGCTCAAGCCCACCGTTTGTGAAGGGCCAATGGCCGTTAGCTAGCAGTGCTACCAGACTTGGCCAGAGGAATCGTTGTGATGTGCACATGTGCCGATGGGGGGCATGGAAGCGCTAGGCGAGTGGACAGGAGCGCTCCAGTCGGTAGTAGGTAGACGTCGTCGCCCATCCATGACGCGCTGCACAATCACAATTCCCAGGGCTCAGCGTCAACTCCGGTGGGCATGGGTGTGTGTGCATGTGTGTGTGTGTGTGTGTGTGTGTGTGTGTCTGGCGAGCGAGAAACAAAGTGCAGCTGGAGGATAGGCATCCCTGCGGGTGGTCCAGTTCGGCGACCAGACGTGCGGCCGTGCTTTTACCGCTTTCTCATGTTAGCTGACGAAATGGCGCTGTGGAAAACGGGCCCAGCGCTAGCCGAGATGGAGCATGACGGCCAGCTGCACATGATTGCAGTCATTGGCATGGGCTGCCGAAAGACACTTGAGCATGTGTGTTTCGAGGTAAGATGGGGGTGGGTGTATGGATGCCAAGCAGCCGATCGACGCGATACCCGTTCCCTGTAGGCTATAGGGTAGGGATGGTGGGAAAAGACATGAATTGCGGAGCCATTGCATGAGGGTTGGAGCGTCATTGCGGAAGGCTGGTGATGGCGTCGAGAGCGAAGCCATTAAGCGGAGCAGGACGAGGGCGACGGTCTAAAATTAGGCGAAGTGGTATATTGCTTAGGGCACGTGTACGCCTGCAAAGGGCAAGGTGGAATAAGCAGCAGCAGCAGCCTGAGCAGTAACAGGAGCAGCAGCCTGGGTCCCTGCCCGCCTCAATCTCGTCTCTCACCACTCGCAGCCCAGAGCCCCAGTGCCCCAGTGTCCCAGTGCCGTCGTACATTCTTCCTAGACGGGCGCCTTTCCACGTGGAGGTGCATTGGCTATACGTTTCCGGCCCATTGTTTTTGCGCGCGTCTGCTGCCGTCGCCTGGGGGGCCTGTGAAGGGATTGGTGCCAGCCCAGCCAACAGCGACACACTGCCGGGCGCTGCGCAGGCACACGCTGCTGGCCTTGTACCCACCTGCAACGCTGTTGGTTGTGGTTGTAGTAGTAGTGGTTGTTGTTGTAGTGGAGGAGGTGGTGGTGAGGGTGCTCGAAGCATGCATATACCTGCCACCTTGTCCTTGTCCTTGTGCTGTGCAGTCGGGTCAGGTCAGGTCAAATCAAGGCTGGGTGCAAGTGCAAGTGCAAGTGGGTGCAGGCCGCCTCGCCAAAGGGCCTTTCCCGGCGGCCTGGTTTGACCAGCTGGCGGAACAAGAGAGGAACAAGGAACCGGGGACGACTCCGCGGTCGATCCGACTCTGGGTTCGTCTGGATAATGGCAGGCCCCGTGCTGGCGCTGGAAGGCTGATGCCACAGACCATTGTTTTGGGGCAGCCGCTGCGACGACTAGCTCAGGCGTGCTGCAGGGCCAAGCGCACACAGATGGCGTAGCCGCGGGCCTTGTCCGGCTCCTCGTACACGCTCACACGCTCGGGTTGCCGTGTCGGTGGGCGTCACAACGTGGGCGTGCCCTGCCACGGTCCAAGTATAGTACGTACCATACTTACATGCCACTATGTGCGTACATAGCTGCCCATGTATAAGCAAACGGACAAACACACGACGCATCCAAGCACCCGTACCCGCACGCGCACGCGCACACGCACACGCCCATGTACTTATCTGTGTCTGCCTATTGCTATGCTGGGGATGCCGGATATCGACAGGGGCGGTGCAGCCGAGTGTTGCAAAAAAGGTAAAAAAGAAAACAACACATGTCCAGGGCTGCGCAGCGCATCGCATCGCACGCAAGACGGCATGCTCCCTTTCATCTCTCAGCGTGTTTTGTCACTGTGATGGGGATGCGAGGTTGGGTCGAATCCTGGACACACACAGCCAATCACGTAAGCGAATAAGCGAAACCGGAGAAGGTTTCCTGATTCGCTTAATCCGCTGTACCAACACACACCCACCCACACCCACACCCTCACCCTCACCCTCTCCTGCAACGCTCTTGACGGCTGGACGCGGGCCTGGAGCCTTTGAGCGCCGGCAGCCTTTCACCCCATCGTCTCGCTTGGCTGCTCCAACGCGCTTGTGCTTGTTTGCGCCTTGCTGCAGAGTACAGTACGAGTGCGAGTACAGTAGAGTGTGTACTATAGACGCATCTGCACGCACGCTCTCGCTCTCCCTCCAACCAGGCAGCCAGCCAGCCAGCCAATGCCCCCCCTCCAACGCCCTGGACAAATCCGAACCCCACTACTACACTTCGTCATGTCATCATCCGTCCGCCTGTCACCAGCCTTGCCCGCCCCATCCAAATGACTGCTCGCTCGACTGCCTCCAAGGCCGCCAGCTAGTACTCGTACAATAGGCATTTGCTTCCACATGGCGCCGCCAGCTCGTCACATCGCTCCCCCCTCGCTCCCTCCATGCGTCCACCATGCCTCCCGACGTGACGGCCTTCCCCTCCCCCCTAATCGGCCACCCGTCAAGCCAGATCAACGGCCTCCCCCGCCGAGCTGGCTACGCTAAAGGTCCCGCCCGTTCTACCCTACCGATCTCTCTGCACAAGCGTCTCAGGCGTTCGGGGTGCCCGTGGCCCCACATGTCTCTAGCCCTTGATAACACGCGGGTTGCAAGACCCAACTCAGCGTCTGGCTCTAGCGTAACCAGCTGGCCCCCCTTCCCCGTCACCGCCAAGCCCACCCATCCCAGGTCCGGAGTCTTGTTCTCCTAGCCGACGACGCCTGTCTGCGCCCATGACGCCCACGACGCCCTAACCGCCCCCCTGGATCTCCGTTGACGCACTGCCTGAATTGCCAGAAGCAAAACCGCTCTCGCTCTCGCTTCGCATCCAGTCCGCATCCGAAGGCTGCGGCGGCCACGTTGTGAGCCGCACCTCCTCTCCCACCGCCCCCAAGCCCACCCGCCTCAGCACAGTCATCGCAGCCAGCGCGCTTCTTTTCAAGCCGTCTGCAGCCTCCTTAAAGAACTACTCCAGGGCCCATTGCTTATACACGGGCTGTCGTCATCACCACCGTCGCCATTCTCACTACGCATGTGTGTGTGTGTGTGTGTGTGTGTATATGTGTGTTGCTTGTTGTGTTTACGGCCGCGGCCTTGTCACGGGTCACACCGGCCAAGGGAGTATATTGCGACCAGTCAGACTGGCCGGCCTGTTGACAATTACCTGCTTGCGTGACTGAATCGCTGTAAAATGACGTCCTGTACCCCCCACGTTACTAAAGTTTCCAGCTCTGGACTCAATAGCTTCGTCTCCTGCGTGATGCAGCCGAAAGAAAACAACCCAAGGTTTGGGCCTCAAGATTTCCACTACCATTTCGTGACTAGGACTAGGGCTCGGGTTCGCCTCGCCTCCCCCTGCTCTACTCAACTCAACCTGTGTCAAACTACGTTTAGGCCAGCTCCCACCGACCAGCATACTTGTTTTGTCGCTTCTAACCGCTCTGGAACGCTTCCAACACGGCCATGATATGATTACTACTAGTCTTGGTCAGCCCGCTCACGAGCGCTAGTTTCAATCCCTTCTCTATCCTGGACCGAGTGGCAGCATGCTTCCACTGCCGCGCAGGCCGCCCGGCTCAGCCTGGCCTCTCTCTCCCTTTTTCCCTTCCCCCCTCTCTCCCCCCCCCAAATTGCCGGCAAAAACTCGCCGCAAATCTGTTGATTTCCCCGAGCAAAAGCTGCGTACGTGCCCATGACGTTCATGTTGGAGTCAAGGCCATGCCGCGAATACATACAAGCCCAAGCTTTGTATATGCCGGCATCGCATCCGGTCTGCTAAGACTGTACCTGCATCAAAGGCATACCCTCAACCATACGTCTGTGTGGCGGACGCCATCATCTCAACTCCGCACCCAGGATCTCGCTGATCTTTGCCAGCCACCTTGTTCTTTGCCTGAACCAGGACGCACCACTTATTATGCCCGCTAAGCTAAACGCCCGCAAAAGCCTTCCCGTCTGGCAAGTGCACCACTGAGATCGATGATGTACACAGGGTACACCGTTGTACGATATTTTGCTGTCGTCGGAGGATAATCCGCTTTGGTCACCAGTTGACTGCCGTTGCCGAGTCTTTTGCCCACTTCCGGACGGTCCAGACAGACGATGGCCATTCCTGACTCGCCCATGCAAGTTTTGTTCCATCATGGGTCCAAAGAACACCTGATGAGTTGCATCTAGATGAGATGTCCAGGTGCGCAGTGGAGGGGCGCTGACACAATATCTGTCAACAAAATAACATGCACAGGTGAAACGCTATTCGCCCAAACATGTAGTAGTCGCTTGGCTGTTGGTCATCGAGGCGACAGCCAAATCCTTCTCGGCTGTTCGTGCATCCATATTGGTGGACAAGCGCGCAGTCTGCAAAGTCTCCGCCAATGGCCTGGGTCGGCATTCTCAAGCCCGACCAGCTCTCCACACGCTGCCGGGTAGCCTGGACCAATCACGACCAGCCCGTATCCCTCTCTTGGTTTCATCCATCCATTCTCGTAAAAAGGTGCATAGCCTGACGCTATTCACTCAGTACTATCTCGACGAAGCTCATCTGTTCGTACTCTACGCACGCGCGCAGCCAACCCCATCGCACTTGAGAGTGGTTGGACTACGCTTAGGGCGAGGCGATAATATCAAACCAAGCTGGCCTGATGCTACAACTCACTCTGCATATGCAAGAAGGGCCCAACTCATCCAATCAGCGAAAACAGTTTTTGCTTTTTACATTTCTGTCACCGTTTTTGCAATCTTCCCACGCTCCCTCAACAGGTCATGTCTCAGTTTGCCGGGTGAAAATTTGCTTGGCTGCCTCGTGAGAACCCATACATGTCGCTGAGTGTAACATTATTAGGGTTGGTTGCTTATGTGTGGCAGCTACAAAGGAAATTGCCGTGTTGTGATGATTACATATTTACACAAGCAATGGTAGTCCTTGCAAGATCGCCAGTCCCGTGTACCAGTATCCAAGGACGGCTGCTTGTGATTACTGCAGCTTACATTTGACGTGCAGCAAGGTTAGCCCCAAACACCATGGCTACAATCAGAGCATGCCGTCTGACCTCCATCCACGCTTTGGCGCTCGTTGGTCCCGGCTATTCGGGGGCCATTTTGGCCCTGCTTTCGCTTGGTATGCTTGTTTGTGAGAGTGGCTGGCTTTCGTTGCTGCAACTCACCCATCGTCGGGCGTCAGGTAGAGAAGGATTGCCAAGGAACACGGCACACAATCATCAAGTGGGCTTGCGGCGGCGGCGGTGCCGGTGGGCGTGTTGAGCGCACTACTGTGTAGATGGCGCTTCGGAAGGTAGCTCTGTCCAATGCAAGCTTTTCAGCTTCATCCCCATTCGAATATGGCGCTTTTTATTTATTGTTTGAATATTTGGCGATGGCGAATACCACTGAATACGGCGTCCCATAATTGGAACATGCAAAGCAACAAAGTTGGCCTTTTCCGGCGGTATCCCGTATAGAGAGGTGAGCTGATGGGCTGTGCTGCCTGGCGGCTACAGATGAAACTTTCCGCACGCAGTTTGTCACCCAAAAGGCTATGACAAACTTTGATGCTGATGAGGGGTCAGACCGATAAGAGCTCTTTTCGGGTCTCCTTCATGCCGCAAGAGGGACAAAGAGCCCACTTTCGGCTTTTGTAGAAAAGTCAGAAGACTAGCTGCTCTGCTTGAACATAAGATAGTGCTCTCGATAGCCTTGTCCTGTTTCTAACTAATTACATTTGTTGACTGTGTATGTACACTCAGCTTACATCCTCAGTGTTTCGGACTTGGAGAATGAGAGACGTCAACCCGGTACTTCCTCGATTTGCTCAGACGAGGATACAACGGCAGTGAAGCCCGGAGCAACTGATCAAGCAAGGGGGGGGGGGGTTTCTTCCTTACTTTTGCCTTTGATACCCACATTTTGTCTCACTTTGCTAAGAATATGCATATCTGTATTGATCATCTGCGCTCACGTCTTTGGATAGAAGAAGCAGGACGGGGCGTAAGTGCCCAGCTTGAAGGGATGCAGGCTTACCTGAGCGGAGTCGACAATGTTACAGTCACACTTGACTTACCGTAACGGAATTCAACGTCACAGGACCCAGTCTCGCATCGATCTGTACGTCGAACACGTGTCCAGCTTGTCTGGCCATGTTGAAGAGTTGCAGCGTTATGAGCAACTTGTTCATCGAGTTCCTCCCTCTAGATCGGATCGCCACTTGCTCCGATAAAAAAAAGACGAGAACGCATTTGGAATCGAGCATTACCTAGCCTGAGGCGGGATACCGAGTTTCCGCTCTGGCATCGACTATCCGAATCGCGGCACGATCAGGTTTCATGGCGAGACTGACCTAGTTGCGTCAGGCTGAACCCGTCTGGTATGCTATGCAATTCATCGTGACACACATACATACACGAAGGCCGTACAGGGGGGGATTTTGTTGTCGCTTGTAGACCGGTGCTGACCATTAGGCCCCCTCCCCACTCTGAGTTAACGCCTGCCCTTGCATCGCATTTACGTACTTGCCAAATCAAGTCTATAATGCGAAGAAAAGTAGACAGACACGTCACATTAGCTGTAAGCGCTGGTAGTGATTGCTGTATGTTATTTTGGTGTTTGCATGGCGGGCGAGTTTTGTGATTGTCTTCAGACTCAACTTATTTTGGCCTTATTTAGTTGTCTATCATAATAGACGGGTCTGATGGAGTGTGGGAGCCTTCACACTGAGTGGATTTCTATTCTACTGGATTTTATTGCGGGTTTGAGTATATTTTTCGGGTAAGTTGCTGTAAGAGAACAGGCTGGTAGACCCATAGCTACGCTTATCGGGCTTGTAACGTCGCATTCCATTCCAACCTATAATTCTCTGCGTTTGTAAAATAATAATCTATCACTTGATCGGGCATGCCACATTTCAGAAGATACAGCTATCTTCAAGCTGTACAGCGTTGACAGACCCGTACGGATTTCCCCCCACCCGCAGAGGCCGGTAGATAGACAGTAAGCCTGCTCACTCCAAGCCTTGAACCAGCCATTTCAAAATCCCATATACGTCACATCAAGCTAGACTCACAAAATTAAACACAAACTGCAGCCCACAATGCCTCAGGCCACAAGCCCCCAAGTCCAAGCCCAGGGGCCAGCCCAAAAGCCGCCGCCGCACTGTCCCCTATGACGTTACCACCCCCCTTTCAAAGGCAAAAAAACGCCCAGATCCCGCGTAAAGGCAGGTATACGCTGAACAGTACAAGAAGCAAGCACAAAACTACCCAAAGAAGAAAACAATCAATCACTGCACCTCGTATCGGTCCTTTGATCTTCGCTGCATCTACACAACGCAGCGTAGCATCATCCCCCCTGTATACCAATGGGCAGCAACAAAAAACATAACAGTGGGGATCTCATATCAATCGTCTTCCTTCTTTTTTTCTCTCTCTCTTAACCCTTCCAAGCTGATATGTAGAAAGATGAAGATGATCTCAAAGCAAAAGGAAAGAAAACAAAAAGCGGAGGAAGGGGGGGGGAGGATGAGGGGGAGGCGTGTGATACGGAATATTCTAGGTGATTTGTAGCGACTTTGGTGATTGCCGATATGGCGAAAGAAAGGAAAAGACACACACACGAGAAAAAAAGGAGATCTGAGCGATTTCTGGAAAGATTGCCATGTTTTGCATCTCACTAGGGGGGAGGGGGAGGGGAGATTCTGGGTAACTTTACCGGTAGGTTCAAGGGGTGGGTGCGTGGGCGAGTGGGTGTATGTGCTTGTCCCCGTGTATGTGTGTATGTACGTGTGTGTGTGTGTGCTCCCCGCGAAAAGGCGAAAGGGAAAAAAGGGAACGGTACGGGTAAGCTCCGGGCTTCTGTTGATGCGCATGCTTCTTTTTTCTTTTCTTTTCGCTTTTGAGTGGAGGGAATGGTTGGAGCGGGTATGTGGGATGTCGTGTTTTGCTTCTTTTGTAATATTTTTTGCTTGTTCTATGGCAAGGTTGCTTTTTACCTCCCGAAACGTTGTGTCGCACACACACACACATACATGCACGCACGCACCTACGCATTGTCCTTGATCCCTTTCTCGATCCCCTTTCCAGCGCGAAGGAAAAGAAGAAAGTAAGCCGTGCATGTACGCTACGCGTGGGAAAAGAAAAAAGGGATATGGATGGGGGAGGGGGGGATGAGAGAAAAGAAACACGGGCCGTTTGCTTTTGGCTTCGGCTATCGTACGTATCCTTCCCGTACCCTTCCTCAGGTTCCGTCATGAACATCTAATTTCGTTTTTTTGGGCTGCGTGCTTTCCTACCATTGCGGTCACGGACTTTTTGCTTTCCATCACCCTGAACCCTATACAGGGTCCAGTTAAGATGCAGTTGCTTTTGAGTGAACCCAGTCTTTTACTTTGTCTCGCTTGTTTTCTTTCTTCTTTCTTTCCATGTCGCTTTTTGTTCTTTTTTTCGATTAAGTGCTCATCGCCCCCCTTGCCCTGCGTTCTCTTGATCAGTAAATCTTGGATTGGAGTAATGTCGGCATTAACGATGTGCATCATGAGCACGTCATGCCGGTGCAGTTGCAGTGCAGGAGCGTCGAGATTTGCTTTTTCTGGACTGGCTTTTTCTTCCGCGGGGTTCGCTTTCGTGACGGTGGTCTATTTGCCGGCAACAGGTTTTACACCTGCAGTACCCTTGTGCATGCCGTTTGATGAGCAAGATGCTGATTTGATGATGGATTTTCTTCCAGTGGAGCAACTACGACTTGGCTGACCCAGGTTTTGTTTCCAGTACAAAGGAAGGAAGGAGATGCATGCACCGGGAATCGGATTGATGAGTATGTACGAACATGGCACCCCGCTCTGGAGCTCATGCTCTTTTGAATATTTGTGTTTACTTTTGGTGTCTGAAATGAGGCTGGGGCGATGGTTGTCGATATAGAGGAATTATCGATACGCTGTTTTTATTTTGATAGGAGGCCTTGCGGCTGAGCCGGCCTTGCAGATGTGGCGAACGCAAAGATAGGCAAGGGCAATGCATTGTATGAGACTTTTGAAGCTCAGACTCAGTCTCATATAGACTCTGTAATTGCTTTCGCAAAGATTTGGGAGGCTGGGCTGCATTCTTGTTGGCATGCCTCGATCACGCTACCATGATCGAGTTCAGTTGACGATTGAGTTCAGTCGTGAGGTGGCGATGCATACCCCGTTGAGTATCTTTCGATACGCATTGCAGAATCGAGCAGGAGGTCTCCAAGGCTGCTTCTTGTCAAATCTTATCACTGGTGAGAAAAGCGATCTTGCAGAGAGATCTCATAATGTTTCTATCAAACATCACAATAATGATGTAGTTGTCAGATTTGAGTTGCTCAGTAAGAGGTGCCAAGAAGACCGTCAAGAAGAATGCATGAATATTTGCACATAACGGCAGCGTGGCTCACTCTTTGAGAACAACTACAAGATGCTTCTAGTGAATGTTGAGCTGTTGCAATTAAATTGACTGATCTAAAACCATGTACTCAATACGTGTGATAATTCATATAATCTCTATTCTGTTAAAATATTTTTTGGCTTTAACACCTGAATTGCTAAAGTGATATAAATCAACGTATATGGCTTTGTAATCTTAGAGGCCAGCCATGTGAAATGTGATCACTTCCATAGGATAACAGGTAGTGTAGAAAGAAATGCCTTTCTGTGTTGGTAGTGATTTCTCAAAATCTTGCCATTGGGGAATGTCCTTTACTAATCAGTGTTGTCAGCTTTTCACAAACTTCTTCATTCATCTTTCATAACATCAACATTAAAGAAATACACGGATTTTTCCGATTTCTATACGAGACCAGCATCTCTTTCGCCGACTTTCCCAGTTTTATTGTGAGTATTTCTTCCAAATTTACTCCATTCCACCGAGACCAGTCTCAAAATACCCAATAAAACCCTAACGCCAAAAACCTTCATCTCCGCTCCCACAAACAGTCAAGTAACCCTCACACCAACCCACCTCCCTCTGTCCCACACACCCAACCCAAGTCCTCGGATATCACCACCCGTCCCAGCATAGTGTCTCCGAGCTAAGACACGAATCGGATTCTATGGCTCTCGCATTACACAAGGCCAGCAGCCCCGTTCAAGCCCTCTTCTCCGCCGTACAACAACGATTCCTAGCTCCACTAGCGCTTATATCATGCAACCAATCGCACCTCCAAGAAATGTGCGCCTTTGGCGTTTTTTCCTGCGAGTCGTGGGTAGAGAGCCTGGTGACACGGGATCGGTATGTAAGACTGGGGGTAGAAATCGGTGGGGAACTGAAGCAATGGGTTGGATTTTGTGGGCTGATGTTCGTAACTGGAAGCGGTGGAACTTGCCGACTTTCTTTTCCGTCTCTTCTTCCCTCTTGCAATTTGAAGGCGCGGTGTCGTACGAGCGGGTTTTTTGAGTGTGCGTGAGAGAATGCGGTTGTACAAGATATAGGAAGTGGTCGGACGAGATTAGGTGGCTGATGCACCGAAGAGGTAAGTTTGTGTAAGTATGATCATTGCAAATACATGCTAGGGTAGGCAAATGGGCATTTCTGGCATGAAGATAATGATTGGTGTTGGCATTTCTGGCTGTCGCGGCAGTGATTTAATTGAAATGCACGTGGTGAGCATATGTCTTTGAAAGTTGTCAATATTTATACTACATCTCACAATCTCTAATTCTCGATGAACTCCTAATTTAGAGTTCCCATTTGGATTTGTTCTCCATTCTGGCCATTCGTGTTGTAATGGGTGGGAGATTCGAAAGTTGAGGCGTTGCGGCCTGTAACTGCAGAAATAATTGTTGCACGAGACCTCATTATAGTCCACCATGCATCGTGGACCGTAACGTGATGTCGGACCACACTTAATTTTAGATCATATTTGAGATGAATAAGGGAGCTTGGTTTGTGTCTGTTTAGAGTCGTCTAGTTGTCGAATGAAATCTCTCGAATCAGATGTTCTCGTACAGGAATTGGCTAGATCATAACCTGAGTGTATTTTCAATAACAATATCATAACCTGTTACTCTCATGGTTATCCCCTGCACCCTAAATTTCTTCCTGACGGCCTCGGAGACATTTGCTCGCCGGGTTCCGGAGACGGGGACTTTTTGCAAACAAGGCCACCGCCCTTCTTTGCTAATCGCCGACAGTCTTGAGCATAGCTTCCATCTAAAACGGCAGTTTCCGTTCCGTTTATGCCCTCGTGCCTATATTGAAGGCAATATATGTAGTATACGCTTCACTCGAGGAGAGACTTACTGATTATACTCTCGACTACTCTCCGAACCCCACCTTTGCACCACCAGTCATCGTCATGACCGACTCACAAGGCACCAAACCGTCTCTACCCAAGTTTGATCCAGATAACTGTCAAACCTACGCGGCAAGTTGCCACTGCGGTATTGTACAGTACTCCGTTCTTCTCTCCCCACCACTACCCCAGTGCAAGGTCGTATCGTGCAACTGCAGCATCTGCACTCGCAACGGCTACTTGCTAGTGTATCCCGAGAGGTCCTAGCTACACATAAAGAGCGGTGAAGATATGCTAAGGGACTATTCTTTTGGGTTGAAAAGAAATTTACACAAGTTTTGCGCAAACTGTGGGAGCGCAGTTTGGTTTGACCCGAGAATGTGGCGATTTGAAAAGACTGGACCCGATTTGTTGGGTATGAATGTATGCCGTATGCTTAATTAGTTGGGGTCAGAACCTAGCTAATAAACTGTGTAGGTTCGCATGTTCCACGATATTGACATGAGGGCATTGGATATTACGCTGGTGGATGATAAACAACAGCCGGGAAGGCCAGAAAAGGAGCAGCCGTGATGATGATGTGTATCGATATAGTTCAGCACATATAAGAAATGATAAGATCCAATGTTTAGTGCCTACGTATACTTGCATTGAGTACTTCCAACACAATGCATCCGCGTGTGTAGTATGGCGGAATAATGCCGCTCGCGAGTCGAGGCACCATAAGTGCCAAGCCGCTAAAGTTGAGCCTCGGTGAACTAATCCCTGTCATCAGCTCAAGGTTCCGTCCCAACTATCACAGACTGCGATATCTGCAGTCAAGAATACAAATATGTCTCGAGCGCGCATTCTCCTCAATCGCACTCCTTTCACAGCGCCTTGTCGGGCTTCGCGCCAATTCATCCGTCACCCCCGCAATGCCCAAGTCCTCGAGCTTCCCCTCCAATCCCGCATCCGCTGGTCCTACCTGTGGTACGCCAGCATCCTCGCTCTAGGAATAACAACTGGCCTAGGTGCCCGCCATTTCGCTGCACCTCTCGGTCTTCCCGAGCCCGGATCGCCAGATGACGACCTGATTCTTGATTCCCTCAGCCGCGACGTGGATGCTCTGGAGATTGTACAATCACTCCGATCGCAATCATACAACCTACACACCGATACCGCCCTCCGGTCAGGACCAGGATTGACATTTGCGCCTGCTCCAGGAAGTCGGAAGATATCAGCTTACAAAGGATGGCTGGAACTGGATTTGGATTTTGGTAGGGAAAATGACGGGAAGAAGGGCGTCTTGGGTACTATGGGCGGGGCAAGGGGACTAGGAGTGCAAAGGGCATTTTGGAATGCCGAGACCAGAGAGATGGTGGCGGTGGTATGGATTGGAGGAGGACTGGCTGGCTGGCCGGGTGTCGCGCATGGTGGGGCTATAGCGACTATCTTTGAGGAGATTTTTGCGAGGATGGCGAAGGGTCCTGATGGACTTGTTGGTACGTACATTGACGCATTCATATCCCATTTCGCAGCTAGGTTTTCCGCTGACAAAAGTATCCAGAACCAGTCCATCGCCCCGACTCCCTTTCCTTAACCTACGCAAAACCTACGCATAGTCTCGATTTCTACGTCATACGCGCTGCTTTCTCCAAACCTGATCTGCCACAGTCCGAACCACCGCCTGAGCCGGAATCCGAACCTACAAAGAGCTGGCTAGCATGGCTATCACCAAAGAAGGACCTCACAAAGAAGCCGCAGGCTTCCAGTCAGGAGATTATTGCGACTCTTGAGAATATCAAGGGGGAGTTGTGTGTAAAAGCCAAAGGCACTTTTCGCAAATTATGATCGAATTGATCAAAGGTATGTCGGAAACTTCTTGGAGCGCAGTAGTGCAGAGTCGGTGGTCTGGTGTGCACAATGAGATACCCATGAGCGAAGAGCGAGTTTTGAGATGCACCTACTTCTGTCTCAACAATATGCGTTAGGTTTTGTGTCCAGCCATGGACCAATCGTGAGATTTGTTGTGAACACCGTATGAAACTCTTTTCAAATACTTCTCTCAGTATATGCCCCTCTTAGGAGTTTACAGGGTTGCCAGAGTCTGTCAATGGTAAACAACCTTTGTGCGGTGATCATGCCAGAAAGAACTTAGGAGACGTTCCTGACCAAATAATCAAATGCTCTTGCTTTCGTAGAATTGTTGCAGACAGAACAACCCATATTGAGGCCTGATGCCATTCCAACAATCCTACCTTCACTCCGCATTTAGTTTGTTTGCTTCTCTTCTATACTAACCCATAGACTTGTCAACGAACTAAGACTCTTCCAAACGCAACCATAACATTGCAACGAACTAACAAACATACATAGAAGAAATCACCCAGCTTCTATAAAACTTTCGCTCACAGTTTACGACTTACACACTCCACAAGCCCAATACACCACCAAGACCAGTATGCGCATACAACAATACACAACCTTCCTACTACCAATCTACCTATCCCTCATCCTACCGATCACCTCCACCACCGCCAACCAAAGCGAATATGTCCGAGCAACAATCAAAGGCATCCGTACCCTCGTCCGAGACGACCGCCACCCATCCCTCTACACAACCGACTACGCAGACTGCCTCGGCAACAGCACCATCAACATCACCCGCTTCGACGCAGCATACTACAAAGACAACATGACAATCATGTTCCATCTACGCGGAGAGACCGGCTTACAAGACCACGTCATGCTCAACATCGCCGTCTTCGCATACGGCGAGACTCGGTTCTCTCTCACTTTCAACCCGTGTGACGCGAATATCTGGAGGTATGAGGTCCTCGCTCTCTGCTAAAGAAAACAATGACTAATGAGTAGGTAAAAGCGCCTGTCCCGTTCGCCCTGGGACGCCCATCGAAGCCGCGGGTATCATACCCATTAGCCCGGCCGACGTAGCAGGAATCCCGGAGCTGGCACTGAGTATTCCGGACTTTGAGGGCCAGGCTGTGCTCCGGGTGTTTGCGAATAAGACGGAGAGTGAGATCGGGTGGTTTGCGGCGGGGATTACGAATGGGTGGACGTTTCGACATCAGTACTGTGTCGGGGCTATCCTGGGGGGTTTCACGCTGGTAGCGGTTGCTGCGTCGTTTGCTACAGCGGCGTGTGGCGGTGATGTGCTCGGTATGCGGAGGCATTATGCGCATTCGATGTCGGTTTCCGTTGTGGTTTCCGTGTGGCAGTATATTTTCTTCAGCGGAGCGCTGGAGATGGATTGGCCGAGTGTTCTGGTGGCTTTTTGGAGCAATCATGCTTGGGCAGGAGGAATAATATATTATGAGCCGATGCAGAGTATGATTGATGGGTTTATCGGCTTGAAAGAGGGGGATGAGGTACGGACTCGTGCTGCTGGTACGACTCAAAGCGACCCGTATATTGGTGGAGGAGTCGACATTCATCATATATATGGCCGGGATACCCTACCTACAGAGCTCGGTTCCCAGAACGCTTTCAAGAAACGTTACTTGAACGATCTCAACGGCGGATTCAAGTACGACGGGAAGCAAGTCAAGCCTGGATTACCACTTCCAGGCGATTACTCCGGATTTGCAGGTACACTTGCGACGCAGCAAATCCCAGTCCGCAATGCCTTTCTGACCGGACTCCTCTGGTTACTGCTCTTATCCGGATGCACCATTATCTCCATTCTCACGCTGAAAGCAACCGTTGAAATACTAGCCAGTCTCCGCATCATACGCGAGAATCACCTCAAGTACTTTCGCCGTCACTATCTCGCCTACATTACCACAACGCTACTACGCATCCTCTTCATCAGCTTCTTCGCAATAAGTTTCCTTTGCATGTCCCAGTTTCCCTTACCAGCATCACCGAGGACTGTCGCTGTCACCTATGTAGTCTTTGTGACTGCGGTGCTTGGGCTCGGTAGCATTGCTGCGTACGCTTGTTTCTCCAAGTTACGTCTCAAAGGATATGTATTTGAGCCAGATCGGCTCAACATATCGAAGAATCGAATACTCAAGATTATACCGTGGTACAGTATCTCGAAGGATAATGCGAACCCACCTTTGAGAGATAGCGTGTGTGTTTGCTCTATTCCATGGTGGAGGTTACATGCTACGACGGACCTGACATCGATTCATTCCGATGAAGCATACACCGCAAAGTTTGGATGGCTTGTATCTCGTTACAGAAAAGGCCGATGGTGGTTCTTTGTCGTCTGGCTACTCTACGAATTCCTCCGAGCCGCTTTCCTTGCTGGGGCTTCCAGCCAACCCACTGTGCAGGTTTTTGGTCTACTGGCAATCGAGACCGTTGCGTTCGTTACATTTATTCTCCTCCGGCCATTTGAAGGACAACGTCTAAATGTGATAGCGGTATATCTCCTCGGCTTCAGTAAAGTTACTACTACAGCGCTTTCTGCAGCCTTTCATCCGCGCTTCGGTATTGCCCGCATTCCTGCAACAGTGATTGGGATCGCCATCATTGTTATTCAGGGCCTTTTGACTATTGCAGTCATAATACTCATCCTAATTGGCGCTATTTCGAGTTACATGTCGATATCACGAGACCGTACAGAAATGAAGCCAAAGAGTTGGACAGCAACCCGCGAGAAATACTTTGAGCACATAGCTATTGCAGAGCGAGATGCTCCGCGATCGAGAAAACGCCCAAACCCAGAGGATATCATAACTGGTGTCGCGAGAACCCCATATTTTGAAGTCAAGCAAGTCAAGCGAGTAGCCAAGATCGAGGACGAAGACATCGAATTTATGGATGAAATCTCCCAAGTCCCTTACCCGTCACAGCCAGTACTACTATCTCCAAACCGCACTCTAGTCTCAGATTCGCCGAGATCTCTGCTACAGCGCAGCAGAACAGGCAGCTTCCAATCACAAGCCTCACATTCAAGCTTACTGCCACGAGCGGCCCGCTTGTACCGTGCGAACTGGAGCATGAACGACCTCAATGACGCAACAGGAACTAGACGTCACAGGGTCATGAGCGATACTAGTCTTGTTTCCCGACTCAGAAGTCCAGAGAAGCTCGAGGGAAAACCAAGTCCCGGTGGGGCTTCGATGAAGCGATCGGATACTCCCGCGCTCTCGTCGTTTGAGCATGCAAACAGGGGTCGAATGGAGCATGTGGAGAGTGTGGCGCTGGGTAGATTGAAGACGATCTCCTAAACAAAGTTTGGAGGGCCGATGGGAGATTGGATAGTAGGGAGATGTATACTACTACTCTCTCCTGGGGACAATGTCTTGTTGGGAAGCACGTTGATAGAGATGGCATGATGATACGGCAGCAGCAATATACGGAATATGCGAGCGCGTATCTCACAACGCCTTTTGGTCACTTCGAAATAGGAACAGTGTCATGGTGGATGACAAGGCTGGCAGCGAAGCCTTGCTTGCTATAGCCCTGGGCCCTATAGCTCCAGAGCATTGGTATCCCAACCCAGTGTCAGGAACACGAGGGTTTCTGTATTATCGGCTGGGAGAGTATATGGCGATGGAAGGACAATGGAAGACTTCCTGTTCTTCGACAAGACGTCATTAGTCACGAGTTCATGGCGTTACAACGAGTATCGTCCCCGGACTGTATTTAGGTGGCTGGCCATGGCATGTTTATGACATGTATGCGCAATGAAATATAGCACAACAAACAAGAGCACAAGAGGTCAAGACGGCCATGCAATAGCGCCGGCGTGGCTGGGAATACGTGATGTCGTCGGGACAAGGCCTCGGCTCCAGACCCACTTGTGGTACACAAGTCCATGAGCGGTGTCGAGCTTGCCAACGGGCGTCACCAGCCACATCAATCCGCCCAGCACCAGCGCTAACACGCCCATAGCGCGCCAACATGGCCAAAACGGGTGCTCTAGTGAATGTTTGTTACAGAGCAGCTGACCAGGACCGACCGTAATTTCCACAAGCTCGAGGCGGGAAAGCTAGGGCGACCCTGGGGAACTGGGGAATTAAAAATGACGATAGCAAGACTTTAGCCAAAACAACGTGTGATTGTTGGTAGTTCAGTCTGAAAGAAAAATCCCGACTCATTTCCGCTTGTGGACAATGACAACATGCGCGTCACCCATGCTGCATCGACGCCCCTTGCCCACGAAAAGATCGAACGTGATCGAGACATGGGAAACACGAAAATGCGGTGGGGCCCTTTCCATGCCCATGTCGCTCTGAAGCTAAAAAGTCAGACCTTGTTCCCGATAACCGCCCCGTGCACTTTCTTTGCTCGGATCTGTGGCGTCACTCTCTGGGTCGAACAAGCGAAGGACCCATGGGTTCGAGGGCGGGAGCCATAGCTTCTACGTCACCCTGACTGCTCGTATCGTCTTTTGGGGGGATACTGGCAGCCGAGCCGGCATAACGTTGCCGGATAAGAAAAAGCAGAAGGGCTAGAAGCGGAGACTGTGATGGCACTGGGACTTGGGATGTGTGGGTGTGTTGAATGGTAGGCTGATTTGGCAAAACGATTCAATATGGGGGTAGTAAGAGAGATGTCGGGCTGCCTGCTTTGGGCACGGCGTGTGTGATGGCAGGGTAGGTGATTGGGGTGGTATTAGCGATCGCTTCCGTTTCAGGGACTACGAGTGACGTCGATGCTCTTTTAAGGTTGTGGCGGCAGACCCGCTATCACGCGTGCAAAGCAGGGGACATTCCCATGTCTTGCGTCACGCCTTGTGCATATGCAAAACCTGCCTTTCCCACTGACGTTTTTGCGCGTCCTGTGCGTGTGTTGGTTTGCAGGATCCAGGGCCAGAAACGGGTCCAGAGTCAGCTGGCAGGCCCGTGATGGGCTTTGACGGAAAATTTGACTAGTGGGCGGTATGCCAGCCATCTCAAAGGGGAGTGGGGCGGGCTGCGGCTGCTGCAGGCTGGGTTGCGGTGTAGTAGGTGTGGTGGTGTATGTACGTACTATCGAGAAATGAGATGAGGAAAGCGAACAGCGAGCATCAGCAAGCACCCAGGCACGGACGCTTGTGACGTAGCGTTTGTGCAACCGCCTATGCTTGCACTTGCACTTGCACTTGCTGCACACAATCACAATATAAGCTCCCTTCACCACCTTTGTTTGTTGCTTCTTCTCCATCCTATACCACACACACACCACTCACACATAATACCTACACAACAATCTTCCTCGTCCCCAACCTATCCCGCCACACAAAAACAAACACCACTTAGCCGTCTTCCAAAAAGAACACCGCAACCATGGGTGCCGTAGTATCCTGCATCAAGTCAATCGTACGTCTGCTCCTGTACCCTTACATACACCCTCAAGCTCCCTAGACTAACATTGCATTCCAGTTCCGCACCATCGGAAACTGCATCATGGCCATTGTCAACGCCATCGCCGCTGGTCTTAAGGCGATCATCAACGCCATCGTCTCGCTCTTTGGTATCATCATCAGCTGCCTGACGTGCGGTCGTGGCGGCGGCGGACGTAGAAGGACAACGCACACGAGTAGAGTCTAGTCCTGCGTCCAAGTACCTCTCTTCCGCTTGACTGACGCCGACTCTGCTTTCCACCCGTCAGCATGGCGCTTGAGAAGATATGGGTACTACTACTGAGGCTGCATCCTGAGCGCGCAACTGCGACTGTGATGGCTGGGACTTGAACGGTCGGTGCGCGCCATCGGGGGGGTGGCTAAGGGTTACTTTTCCTTTGTTGTTTTTCGCTGTATTGAGAGAGCGGTTATACCCTTGGAGTGGAGGACGATGGATGATGCGGTAATGATTATGGTACGGAAGCGAGCGAACGACCTCTTTTTTTTCTTCTGATCATCTGTATTACCTTTTTATTGTATGGTCTAGCTCGACAAGATGGATGCAAAGGGGGAGTGGCAAGTCGCGAACGTGGCTTTCTTTCTTTTCTTGATCGCTCCACCTGCGCATAGATTGATACCCCCAGCTTTGTACGAATGGACCCTACTTTAATCACGCTACAAGTTCACTCTGCATCTCTTGATTTGCTCATCTGTTGAAGTCAATTCGCCTGCAGTTCCTAGTCTACACGCTACAAATCCTTAGTCTACACATTTCCAACCACACGATCGACACAATCTTGGCTTTACTACCTTCAAACTAAACTGGACTAAACTATCACGGCAAGCCACAAAAAAATGAAACAGCAACTCTCTTCCCCTAGCAAACCCAACTAACAAAAATACCTCATGAACCAACCAACAAATAACAACAAAGGAAATCACACCACCAAAGTTTCACAGACTCAAAAAAAGCACATTCAAGAGTTTAAAAAAAATAGCGGGGAGGGGGTATCAGAAGTAGATTCACCAGGACTTTCAAACAACATCAAAAAAACTAAAACTAACTTGTACATCACAAACCCCCTTATATATCCCTGTACGATCCATCCATCGGTTTCCTACCCACACCACCATACTGCTGCTGCTGCGTCTCAGCTCCCGGCGTAAAAGCTCGGTAAGAAGGCTGCGGCGGTGCTTGTTGTTGTGGTGGTGCTACCGTGTCCGCGGCCGGAGTGTAGGATCTTTGTCCTGGGTACGCTGATACTGGTGAGGTTGTTTGGGCAGGGCGGCCGGGGGTAAGGGATGGTGGCGGACCCGAGGATTGTGGTGGTGGCGAGGGTAGGGGTTGCACGGGCGGTGGTGCTGGGTCGTAGGTGTGGTACGAGGGGGCTATGCTTGCGTTGTAGTTGTATGCATTGGAGGAGGGTGCCTGGGATGAGTAGTTGTGCGTGGGCTCATCGGGGTAGTCTCGTTGGTCGTAAGTGTCTTGGTGGTTGTTGTAGGGCGCGGACTGGTTGTATGACTGCGGTTGATTGTAGGATGATTGTGATTGATTGTATGACTGTTGGGGTTGGTTGTAGGATGTTGGCGGTTCCTGGTACGGTGCGTGCATGTCACTCTGTTGGCTCAGTTGATCGTGAGAACCGTATGCTTGGGATGGCCCTGGTGAACGTCGACCATATGGTTGTTGTTGTTGCTGCTGCTGGCCGTATCCTGCACCGGCTCCGTATACTGGAGATCGACCCTGTCCAGGCGAGCCCTGGCGATATCCGCCTTGCTGGCCATATGGCTGACCATATTGTCCCTGTTTGTTATTGTAAGACGGGGCATCGCTCACAAACGAATTGTTTTGTGGATATCCATAATCTGGTGAGACTGGGGACCTGCCCGGGCCAGGAGACCGCCTTGTTCCAGGTACTGCTGCTGCTGCCGCCATGCCTCCCATGGGTCCACTTGTCACACTACCATTGTGATCTAGCCTGTCCAACTCCATATCTCCCTTCTTTTGCGGCACTGGCTGTTCCTCTACCTCTACGTGCACATCCCGTCCTTCCTTCCACGTTGGCATAGCCGGAAGGGAGTCTTCATTTGCCGCAGGCTTGGATGAATCAAAGGTGGCGTATTGCGGTCTTTCTTGTTGCGGGGCAGGTGCAAAGGTGGGCATGGGGTTGGACTGGTATTGCTGCTGATTTGCAAGTCGCGGGTTGAAGACCGGTGGAGGTGGCGCGGCAGCATGCGCCTGCGCATAAGGGTTCGCTTGAGGAGGAGGTGGGCCATACGATTGAGGATATGGGTGTCCAGAATCACTCTTGATGCGCTTGTGTGAACTTCCTCGACGGCCGCCGCCACAGCAAGAAGCGCAGCATCTAAAGCAACAGCAGGCGCACTCAGCGCCGCAACATATGCATCGCGCAATGCAGGTAATTACTGAGAAGAGGATGAGACCACCAATGATGATTCCGACAATGACTGGCCATCTGCTGTATGTGAGCAAAGGGGAATTGGGCAAGGAGAGCCGCTTCTACGCACTTGCAGTAGGATTTGGCCATGCAGTTGTCCCATGACGAAAAGGTGTTCCTCGCGTCGTCCAGGGGATTCTGGCGCGCCAACAGCGAGGTCCCGAGTAACGACGGCATCGCGATGCCAGGGGGGGGGGGGTGACAGCAAAGTCACAGTTTACGCGAAGACGGAGGCGTCAGAAAGACGTGTTCCGACCAGCGGGTATAAAGTAGAAATTGAATTGCGATACGACGTTGATGATGAGACTAGGCTTATGACGATCGACGGCAGACAACGGGCCTCACATGGCTCCGGGGTAAATCGCAATCGGGAAGGGGGTCAAGCATGGGAGAGCCTGAGAAGAGAGAGGAAGAATTGTGTGTACTGCGAAGGCTGGTGTCCCTGAATGAAGGCGTGCTTAAGCCGAAACGTCGCAAAGGCTCGGTAGGGGCGGCGGCAGGTCAATCACCCTTGCGACGCGTTTCGGTGGCTGAGCTGCCGCTTTTAGAGTTTGGGCGCGCTATGGGCCACTCGTTCTCCGCGCCATTTTCCTGCTGACTGTCAAAAGAACGGCGTATAGCTATAGCGTCCAAGTAAAAAGACACAAGGATTGAGCTTGGCCTCGGTGGTGCACACACACTCATTAGCCGTTGCTGTCGCCAACAATGTGACGGAGAGGTGGCGAGTCTTAGCGGGGAACGCGAAGAGCATGATCAACCTCCACACACCCACGGCACCAGCCTCGCCACCATCGGGCAAAGCAAATGGCGTCAAACGTCCAGAAGTCTTCCAGGTTCAAGCGTATTAATAGAAGGTGGTATGCGATCCGACGGGCCGGGGATACTATGCATTTCTATCCTCCTTATGTGACGAACAGGTGTGTATGCATGCAATGCTGATTGGTTTTATGGTGAAACTTGGACATCTTTGAATACACCGGGTACAGAATATTGACATGCTTCTTCTAGCTAGGTCGGTAGCAGAGTGCATGTGACTTGTCTCAGGTCTTTTGCATCATAATCGATGGCTAGTCTACTATACAGCAACCATGCCATGGCGAGATAAGAATCAGGTTACCTTTAGCGCGTACCGTCCATATTGCACGAGAAACTTGACCAAATGCACATTTGGCTTGGACTTGAGTCCCACTGAGGATGTACCTACCTGGCTTCCAAGATGTGTGAATAGTACAGTGGGTCGTTGTAATTGCAGGTATGCTGTGCCGGCTGATTCACAACTCACAACGCAACAAGTGGGTACATGAGCATCCTCCATACACCGATAGCCCCAACCGATTGGAAGATACCAAGAGACACAGCCTCGCTGCTCGTCTCAAAATCGAGTCTCAGAATAGCCCGGCCAGCGGTACCACTCGGTGCCGACATGACACGGAGGAAACACTCAACACTACTACATTCTAGTCTTCCAGGCCAGAGTGTAGTAGCCTTAGCCTTCCTCGTCACACCCCAGATTCTAGGCTTTCATTCCACGGGCCCCCTAAACATCTACTACGTACATACTACTACGAGACTATCCACTAAGCTACCCCGCACTAACCCAAACGGATCACTCCGTCCATCACCACTGCAACTGCAACTGCAACCGCACCTGCAAGCTCCCCGCTCTCCTATCTCACCCTCCCTCACACCTACGTCACCGATCACGCACCCGCTGCCTCGCCGCCTACATAACCCGCCTCATTCCCCTTACCCACCATGGCCTCTCCATCTGACTCGCAACAACAAAAACAACCGCCCAACTTCAACGCGCTTCTGCAATACCTGGAGAGCCAACCCGAGAACGCAGACACCGAGACGACCTCGCTAGCCACCGATACCAAGAAGCTCAACGTGAGCGAGGAAACAACCGAGCAAGACAAAGTCAACGCCTACATAGCCGAGTTCTTGTACATTGGCGGCCCAGAAGTCCTTGCAGGAAAGAAATCAAACAAGCAAGAGTGAAGATGCCTGACCACCCTGTTGAAGAGTCTGCTCCTGGTAGTAAGTCTTCTCTCTCTCTCTCTCTCTCTCTCTCTCTTGCCCTCCTCTGAGGTGTTTTGTCAACCCACAAAGTAAATCTAACTCTCCACCCCGCCACAGGCATCACCGACAAGATCGCAAAGGAGTCTTCGGACTCGACGGCTTCGTCGCACGACATGCACAACACGGGCAATACGCAGCATGCTGAGGCCTTCAATTCAAAGGTACGATGAACCATGCTTGATAAGGATTTGGTGGAGCAAGGCGATATGTTCCTGAGGCTAACAGAACACGTACATATAGGGCCCGGTTGTTGCCAAGGACCTGCCCGAGCCCGCGAGCAAGGAGGAGCTGAAGAAGAGGGCTGAGGAGCTGAACAAATAGATGCATCATGGCGTTCGGGTCTCCAACATAGCATACTATAAGGCTGCATATGCAAGATGAATAATACATATACCATGCATTGGTTCTTTCTACTCTCAAGCAAGTGGTCCTCTGCTGTGTCATGACGCATCATCCAAGCAGAGCAAAGTAGCGCACAAGGTCATGGACAGTGACTGTTAAATTCCTCAATGCCATCGTATCGAACGACTACAGGGTACAAAAAAAGCGAGCCGCTTCAAACAGCCCTGCTCATCAAGAGAAGAAGAAGAAGAAATCTGAGAGTAAGAAAGAAACAAAGTAAGAAAATGCAACCAGGCTTGACCCAGCCTGACCTGAAAAAAACTCCTTCCTTTTTTTTGTATAGATCCCAACAAACATCGTTTTTCCTTGGTCTTCATCCCTTCCCAAGATGGAGAGAAGAAAAAAAACACCCCTCTGTATATCTCATCCAACAAAGTTTTCAAGAAAAAAAGACAAAAACAATCCGTCCTCTCTTCTTCACTAGATATCCAATGACGTCACCATATACTCGAGAACTCCAACCACAAAAAAATCCACACATGGGGCACACACACACAGACACAAAAAAGGACATGACAAAGACCTCGTTTGGGTTATCATGTGGATATACTTTATGGTTAAAGAAATCCAAGAGTACGTACAGATAAGAAAAAAGAGAGCAACGGCCATGGATATCTAGACAAGAGGGAGAACAACAAGTGAAAATTCGAGAGACGGACAGTAAAGGAGACAAAGAGGACAGGACAGGACAGGTAGACAAAGAGAGGTATCGTGCAGATGTGCCCAAAACAAAAACAACAACGAGAGAGAAAGAGACTGAAGGCTACCAAGATGCTTCGTAATGTAGAGCAGGAAAAAAAATCAGGTAAATGTCGTTACAAATGCCGTCCCCCCAATCCCTCCACCTTTTGGTGGTGGTGTGGGAGGGGGATAAGGTGGAACAGAGATGGGTATATATGGCAGCCGACATATCGAGAGAGAGAGAGGGAGATGGTGCAAATGTCTTTCAAAAGAAGAAAACAAACAAATCAGAGTAGTAGTCAGCGCGACGTCTCTGCAATCATTGTCGCTGTCGAAAAGAGTATGCAAGCAATGGCGATGATGATGATGATGATGATGATGACGGTGCTGCTGCTGCTGGGTATCTGTGGCTCAATGCTTTGTTGCATGCACGCATGAGGGGTTGTGTGTGGGTGTGTTAGATGCCTGATGCTGTTGCTGCCGCTATCGCCGGGTGGGTCAACGTCAACGCTAAAGGCATTGAAGGCAAAGATATACGCCCAGCTAAAAGTCCTTGGCTTAGCTTCTCTGCTCTCAACGCCAAAGATTAAGAATGAAGAAAAGTGACACGCCTGCAAGCAGACAGTAAGAAAGAAAGAGGCACTAACGCTCTCGAAACCATCGAGCTATTCTACCCTTTTCATTGGCTCCTTGGGCTTCGAGGTGGGCACTGCGTTCCCAAAGTTCCTAGTGCGATTTCTTAGCTGCTTGACACTACGCCAGTCTAGAGGGAGTTACTTACTTCGTCATCCTTGTTGATCTTGACGTCGAGGATCAGGGTCCGAATTTCTTCGCACTTTTGCCAGTTTGGATAGGGCGTGCCCTGGGCGCGTTGCACGCCGACAATGACCTCGCCCATAATCTCAAACTTGCGCCAGTTGATCCTCTCTTTGCCAATAACTCCTCCCGGTAATGGTTCTCGGCTGTCGCGTTTCCCTGCCGCGGGCTCGAAGACGCTGACACCGGGATGTGGCGCCAAGGCTGAGTCGGTCTTCTTCTTGTCGCCAATGAATGTTGAATTGCCTTCCGAGGCTGATACGAGATCGCGGCGAAGTAGCGGAATGTATGGAATCCGTTCTCCTGAACTATTGTCCCATGCCAGTCGATATGCGGCGTGCGATTTGGTGTGGCTCATCAAAATGTCTAGTTTCCAAAAATCTTGAGTCGTGGCCTGTGGAACCAGGTCCTTGGTTGCATGCAGGCGGATAACAGCTGTGCCCTTGATGCCAGCCATAACAGCACCCAGCATGTTGTAGTTGTTCAACTTGCGAAGCTGCCGCGCAATCTTCATCCACTTCTCCATCATCATTGCCCTGTGCTTGGGCTTTTCGCGGAGGAGAATGTAGTTTGTGACGAGTAATGCAATGTAGTTGAAATGTTCGGTCATACGCGTAACGTTTTCGAGGTTTTTGCATCTCTTCTTTTCGTCGTTGTTGAGGCTGACATGGCGGACAAGATCTCGTGGTCGGACCGATGAGAACATGATCCAATCTATGCGGGTCAGTTCTCTGGCAATGGCATCTTCTGGTTCGTTCATGAACTGGTGCCATTGGACCTTTGATAGGGGCTTGACAGGATTGGGCTCGAGCTGTCGGGCAAGACGTTCGTTCTTTTCGACCTGGGTGATGAGGGTCTGTGATGAGCCCATGGACTCGTTTGTAGATGGGGCACCGCCAGTCAAACTACTTCGGGCAATGGAGTTTCGCGAGGATTCGTCCATGGACATGTGGCCCAAAGCTCTTGAGAATTCGTCTTCGTCCGAGTCTTCGTCAAGCACATTGTTGTGAAATGCGGGTATGTTTTCATTCTGCATCCGTTGGCGATCGCTGCAGGCCCAGTCGGTGTCGTCGTCTTCGGTGACCATTTCCAGATCGCGAAGGATTTCGGTAGCGGCAACGGAGAATTCACAGTTCGAGGCCAACGATGACGCAAATCGTCGAATCAAGCGGCGGGTGGTGGGGTAGGCAAAGTCACCAGGGTAATAGGCAACCCACTGGTGTAGTATGGTCAGGTAGCGGAGTTGAGCAATGATGCGGATCATCGGTAGGTCCTTTTCCTTGTTGAGAGCCTCGAAGCGTTTGATAATGGCCTCGAGGAGCTGGCCCGGTGTGGCGAACCTCCGGTACAGGGCGAGGAAGACGGAGACGAATTTGGTGTCATTCTTGGACATTGGCTGTGCCAGTAGTCGGTCGACGAGCTGCTCAAAGGTGTAGCCATTTTCGTCAGAGGGCTTCACCGACATGATGCTTTGGCCAGCATCCGAATCTTGATCATCGGAATCCTGCGAGTCGTAGCCGGGCGACTCGTCGGCGTTGAAGAAGGTTTTGTTGACGTCGCTGGGCTTATAACGGTGGCCTTTGATCTCGCTAGGCTTACGTTGAAACCTAAGGGAGATTTCCGAGCTAGCACGCTCGTGTTTGCGGCTCCAAAGGTCCTTTTGGGTCTTGGACTGTACTGCGGAAGAATTGGCCCGGCGCCGCGCCATCGAGGAGGCCTGCGAGGGAGCTGAAGTACGTCAATGACTTGCATCCTTGTGCACAGGCACGACAATGCTGGCCATGGGGGGGCGCGCTCTCGACACGTCACGGGGGGGGCTTGTCAGGAAAGAAAAAAGGAAATGAATTACTTACGTCGCTTGGCCGCTATTGCTGCGCGGGTGATGACCGACAGGCATGCTCGGTGCGCCTCCGGCGACGATTCGGAGGTCTGAAACACGCTCACGTCTCCAATGAAGGACTTTGCTTTGTGCTCCACCACAGATGGATCGACCTCGCGGTGAGCGGGGTGTTGATCGCATTTGCATGCAACCAAGATGAACGGCAGTTGGACCTTGTTGAACGTATCTGCAAACATGGTTAGCACGACGCAAGAGCGGAGGCGCCTCGTGGGCCGGTTGGAACGGGCACTAACTGAGCATTTCAGGCACGTTAGCCAGGCTTTCCTGGTTTGTGACATCGTAGAGAATAACGGCGGCATGGATACGAGGCGTGGCACAGTCGTCGGTGCTGTCTGGCCACTTGATGTTCCCGCGCTCGCCCACTTGCACGTCGCTGAAGGTCATTTCGACCAAGCGGACTACATAGATGGTGCCATCAATGGTCATTCTGCGCGAGCAATTGCCTGCAGGTGCAGCTTCGGGCAAGCCGAGTGCGCGTCGGGCAAAGGTAGATTTGCCTGAACCCCGCACTCCCACAACGGCAATATTGAGGTCTTGCATAGTGGTGGCGGCTGAGTCGCTGTTGGCGGACTAGATAATCACAATGTCAGCCAGTTTAAAGTTTTTTTGTGCGAGGCTTATTTTCGTGATGATTTCCCATTTGTGTTGTTCGCAGGCTCAATCCTTTGTCGTTCTTCGTCTTACTTTGGATTCCTCCTCTTTTCTTTTTTTCTTTTTTGCGCCGTGGAAACGCTAGCCCCATAACAACAACAATAGCAACAACAACAACCAAGGAGAGAGAGAGAGAGGAAAAAAAATCACGACTCACCCCCGTAGATGGGTCTGATACGGAGTCGCCCGCTTGGCTACGATCCTTGACATGAGTGGGAGATAGTGGGCCTTCGGTGTCGGACGAGGACTCGGCGCTGCTGCCGGCCTCTTCTTCCTGGGCTATGGGGACAGGCTGGGGGAAGTGGTATCGCTGGAAAAAGGCATCGTCGGCAATTTCCTCGCCTTCGTGGTCGTCATCTGTGCGTGGAGAGTCGGTACTAACGTCACTATCGCACTTGGGCACGTTGGGAGCCGAGTAGGCGCGCGTCTTGATGCCCGGACGCTGGGTTGAAGGGGCCATGGCACTACTCTCTCTGCGCGAGGAATGCTTCGTGGATGGCGGGGGGTGGGCAGCGCGTCCTCCTCCTGTGGCAGGCATGGCGGATATGGTGGGGACGCAGAGGCAAGGCGTTCAACCGACACGGGTGGGCGCAGACAGTGGCCTGTACGACGTGGATGCGGGCGTGACGACAAGCCCCAGGCACAGTTGGGACATTGGAGGCGCGCGTGTGCCGAGCAGAAGACGGGGCGTGTGCGAGGGTGGGGAGCAGGCTGGGGTGGATGAGGGCCCAAGGGGCTGTCAGGAGAAGGAGTATGTAGATGGGTGGATAGGCTGGGTGGATGTTGAGTGGTGCCCGCGTGTTTGGGAGGGCGAGAGATGAGTGTGGGCGTGTGTGAGTGTGTGTATGTGCATTCGACGGGGAGAGAGTCGCAGTCGCTTGGGCAAGAGGCAGGGTCTCGCTCGGCCATCCAATCCACTTGTGCGCGTACCGAGTGCTTAGCTTCCGCCCCCGATAGCCCATTCTCTCCACATTAGGCCGCCCATCCATGGCTTGGATGCATACATTCTTGTATACTCGTACATAGACACATGCATGGTAGGACCTGGACACGCTGCACGTAGTGTTTTCTCCTTCTGCTCACCACGGCACCCGTGGCACAGGCTGATGCTATGATTAGCTAACCACACGTGTGAGCACTGCCCCTTAGATGGCCGTTGACACGAGGATAGGACACAATACGGTCGGGCCTTGCGGGCCGCAACACGTCCCTGCCCCTGGGTGTAAGTAAGTAAGTAAGTACGTAGGCCTAGTGGTAAAGGGAGGGTGTGTGTGTGTGTCGAGGACAGGCGTGGGTGAAGGCCAATGATTGGCGCTCAGCGTCGCGAGTAGGCGCGTGGGAGTGGCCGAGATGGGCTACTCCAACACCTCCAACACCAACAGGCCGATAATAAGCTTCGATGTGCTGCAAGCTTCAACTATGCTATGCGTTGCTGCATCACCCGAGTTCGAGTCGCGTCGGTTTGCATGGCTTGTTCCCCGCCGACAGGGTCAAGGGCAAGGATAGCGACAAGGACACTGATACACGAACAACCTAAGTACTTAGATGGCAGTAGTAACTAAGTAAGTACATGTCCATGGTGGGGCAACGCTCTCCGGACCGAGGCTTTCAAGCTGACGGTCCAAAAGAAGCCGGCCATGTGCAAGCCGTGTGCTATCCAAGAAAGCGTCGTGTCGAGAGTCTTGGGCATGCTGGCTACTGGAGTCGGAGAAAAAAAAGACGTCTTGCATGTGTGCGTGTATCGAGTGCTGCACTGATCTGCAGCCATATTTCCGAGCGATCGGCGGGCCTCCACCCCCTCTATTTATCGATGAATCTCTACTAGTAGGACGTGGAGCACACTACTTGGACAGTATCGTAGACATGAACTTAGTTACAAAACACACCATGTGCTATCTAGCTTCGGCCGGTTTTCACGGCTATCGGGCCACGGCTACGGAGATATAGATAGTATGTAAGAAAGGACTATACTTATCATAGTGCTACGTCGGTAGGTTGGTAGACCGAGCATACTACCAAACTTAGTACGGACAGCAGCGGGCTGACTCGGTGCCAACGTCTCCAGCAGCGGCCGTCTTGGTATTGCAATCTCCAAATCCTCGTAATGCGAAAACACTCGTCATCCACTCCCCCTCCGAACCCAGGCCGACGCTCGATGTCTCTTCCGCCTCCCCCGCGCAAGGTTGGCCGGGGCCTACCCATCCCAACTGCTTCCCTTCGCTCCCTTCGCTCCCTCGCAGCTCGCAGCTCCGATCCAGCCGGCGCCCTTGTCCGGCCCTGTCACTTTCGGAACCTTTTGGCCTCTCCCCGACCCGTGTCATGCACTTGCTCTTGCACCTGTCACCTCTGTGCCTGCACCCTCGTCATCTATCTTCACGTGCTTTTTTTCTTCCGACCATCCAGACCTCTGCGCCGGCGCCGCCGCTACCCATCGTTCCTGCCTCACTCCCTTGCCCTTGTGCTTGCCCTTGCCCATCAACGCCTCACCTTCCACATCCACGATCCCTCCCTGACTCGCCGCCTTCCATCTACATCTACTCGTATCCATGCAGATCCACCTCGACCCTTTTTCACCTCACCACTCCCCCCTCCCCCCTTTGCTCGCTCCATCTGCTCTTGGCCATCCGAGGAAAAGGTAGTATACGTATGTGTCTATTCACATCGATCCACTCCCTTCTCACCATGCCTGCACGTGCCGTCGATAAAGTTTATACATGACGACATGCATGTTTGCATTGCAAGATGCTACACATGTGCAGTATCACATACTAGCTCAACACCTTCCCATCCACCTTACCCCAACCTCTGCACCAATAGTCCAAGCTTAAATTAGATGCAGAGTTCCTGCCAAGCTACTCGTTATCACACGAGCGCATGCGAACTCTATTCCATTCAGCTCCCCGCCGTTAGCTCAATCAATTAGCGGCCACTGGCCTCTCACATTGCCAGGTGGGATTGTGAAATGCTGCACGTTAAGCAGCGGGCTAGCGTGCCCATCCCACATTGCCGTTTCAGTCTAGTATCCCTGGAAGCAGTACCATACTCAATCCTCTCTATTGGAAGTTGAGAAAATTACTCGTTACGAAGCCTACCATGAACATGCCACTTCTCTAAACGAATGTTTTCGAGTCCATGTCCACTCATTCATCACTTTATTTACAGGCAAACCAACAGGAATCTGGAGTCAATTTCTAGCCGTGCTGCATAAGCACTTGTGACCATATATAAGTATATATACATCACGTGACTACGCCCTGTTTCCTGGTATGGAAACCACGTCCCGTGCCGTTTATCACAACCACCCCACTTCCCTCCCGCGACATTACTGTGGTATATCCGTGCCTACAGGAGACTTGCTTCAATCCCACCACCCTTGAAAGATCATCCCTTTGTTCCCCCTGACCATGGCCATAACAGTGTCGCCGTTTCGGCCCTTACCACACTGCATCCCTGTCAATATGTTCGAGTCTGCAACATCACTCAACCCATACGCCCATTCTTCCTCGAGCAAACAGCAAACAAATACACAAACAATCATTGACATCATAAACAGAGCCAGACCACTCGAGAAAAAAAACAAGGAGCCATCGTCATATGTATCATTGTATCAATATTTCTCTCTTCTTTCCATAAATGCTATAGAGATAGCCCCGGAAAAGACAAAATGATTTCCCTAGTAAACAGACTCCTCAAACGCTCAGATCAAAGTGCAAGTTTCTTCATATTCCCACTCTTCTTCTTCTTCTTCTCATCTTCATATAGGCGGCAATCACCCCCTCTCGTATATCATCTCCCCCAGGTGTAGCATATGGCCGTGAGTCCGCCGCAATCGTCTCGTAAAATTTTCCCAGTTTCGGTTGGAAAATGATAGCTCAAAAATAATAATCAAACGCTGATGAATGCCGATTGTGGATTTCGAAACTCAAGCACTATTCACTGTTAAGTTCAGTTACTATTACAGGCCAGAACCGCTGGCATGTTTGGAAAGGAAAATGGAAACCGATGCGGTAAGAGATAGGGTAGAGAGCCGCAAACGCCATGCTACAAAATTGCACGAGAAGAGAGAACAAGAAAGAGGCAACAGACGTTTCTCGACACAACTCCGCAAGCGGGGAAACACAAAAAGAGGCAATTATGTTATTGGCTGTTGAAAGAGGCCAATTAGCATCTTGTCTTTGCCCAAATGCTTTGTGACGTGTGTGTGTGGTGAGAAAGACGCTTCCCATCTTTTTCTCTCTTCTTTTTTGTTGCTCTCTCGTGCAAGTCCGTATACATGGTATGTATATTGGCTCTCCATGTAAGCGAACAAAAAAAAGAGGAGGAACGAGAAGCGAAAAGCAGGAGCAATGCAAGAAGGGGTATATAACAAGAAAAGTGCAGGACGAAAAAAAACGAGATGTTTAAAAGGGATGGAAAGGGAAGAAAGGGCAGGGCAAGGAAATCGGGGAAGGAACTTACTACAAACTCAAGGTCAAATCCCCTCGAATACTCGCCTTGAGCTCAATCTCAATCTCCAGATTCGCCTCAAGCGTCAACTTCAACCCATCCTGGTCCTTCAACTCACTCCCGCCCTTCTCCGGCTCCATGCGGAACGGCTCATTGGGATTCGTGCCACGCATAGGAATCTCACCACGCATCGCACGCGCATAGGTGACGGGGCCATCCATGGAGGTGCTGTCGGGTCCGATACGCTCAAACATGCCCATCTTCTGCAAGTCGCCGTTTGCATCGGCCTCCTCGAGCACCTCAAGGGGCGTCGTGTGCATGTACTTTCCGTTCTTCTTGTCTTCCTCGAGGCGGGCACGGCGGGCACGGCGCGAGGAGGAGCGCGAGCGGGCGGATTGGAGGCCGGCTTCGCGTCGCTCTTGCTTCTTTTTGTTAATGGCTTTTTGCTGGGCCATGGTCGAGCGCTCATGTGGCTCGGAGTCCGAGTAGTCATCTTGGTTCTTGTCGGCCATGTCGGGCGGGAGGCGCGCGATCATGCAATGATGGTGTGTGGGGTTTGGGTGGTGGTTGCGTACGAGTATCCCGTCAAAGGAGGAAACGAAGAAATCAGATCCTTAGGGAAGGGAAGGGGAATTGGCGGAGGTAGGTGGGGTGTCAGGGAATTAGGAAGTCAAAGTCAAGACCAAAGAAAAAAGGTTCCCAGGTAGTAGAGTAGAGTAGAGTAGAAGGAGAGAGAGCAAGAGCAAGAGCATACAACAACCGGCCCAGCTCAGCCAGGCCAGCCTAAAACCCACCCCACCCCATGTTGCATGCATCTGCGCAATCCACACAACCAACAGCAAGTCCCTGCCCTGGCACCACCCCTTCCTACCAGCAAGCTTGCTTTCGCACACCCACCCCCCTCAAAAAAACAAGATTCATTCGATTACCCGCCTCTAGCCCGCACGCAAAACCAACAAGCTTACACCCTTGCTCGTTCTGGCTTTCCCCACAACCCGCAACGGCTGACGTCAATGTAAAAAAAACGATCGGGATCAAGTTGGGGGGGGACGCCTCGGTACCCACAATCCTGACACCCAGCCCGCCCACTCTCCCTTTTCTTTTCTAGTAATAGGAATAATAATTCAGGCCTTCCCACCGCCATTATTCCCGCAGATAATACCGTTTTTATGCTGGAAAAAAAGAAGAAGGCGATAAATGGGAATGCGCACTTCGTTCTGCCTTTGCTTTGTTCTCGTTTTTTTTTGCGTTCGCCCTCCCCGGTTCATACTGGAATCCCCTAGTCGGACGACGCGCAAACGTACATACGGGGGTTAGTAGTGCTAGGGGGGGGGGACTTCGGTTGCTCTTTCTTTGTTTGGATTTTTTTGTAGATCTAGAACGGTAGACTGGTGGAAACTCATGCCTTTCATCCCCTTGCCCTTGCCCTTGCACTTGCACTTGGTCGAACATGCACATGCACGGATTTTTCCTTTGGGAAGGGTTTGTCCTTTCGGAGGAGATGATGCAATAAGTGTTCATCATTTTGCCATGTTCCGCGCGTTCTTGCTTGGATTTGCTTTTGGGGGGTCGCGTCTTGGTATGGGTTACAGCTATGACGTCACGGTGCAGTCAAGTCGTACAATTCCTTCCTTGTCACTGTCTCACGATTACAAGTGTAGCGAGACACATGGTGACGAGGCATCACGCGAGATTTGTGAGTTGATATGGAAAAAAAATACATTGCAATAGCTATGTCTCTGTCCCGGTCTCTGTCTGTCTCTCTACCTAACTATGCGGGCACTTACAACTTTGGTATACCGCTGCAAACAAAACTCTCCAGTTAACTAAGCTAGCCAAAATACGTGTGAATATACATGTAATTTGCAATTCCTATGTAGGCCACTACTCGCATACACTGTGCGAGTAGGTTAACAAAGGGGGGAGAGCACTGTGTATGCAAAACTCCCAGCTCATATAAACGCCTTCCAAATGGTTTCCAATTACTAACAGGTCAATAACATGCCGTGCATTAAGTCTTTGTCGTCGTGCCCAAGATCTTTTAGTTACTATAGTTCATCGTTAGCATAAGATAACATCGTCAGAAAACACAAAATCACTTACAGCAATCCAAGGGTAAGATCACCGTGGATCTTGGCCTTGAGCTGAATCTCAATGTCGAGATTGAGTTCTAGGCGCAATCGAAGCTGCTCACCGCCGTCTTTGCCGCCGTCATCGTCTTTACCGCCGCCAGTCAGGCCACCGAGAGCTTTGCCGGCTGTGTCGCCAACGGAGCCAACGGCTTTTCCAGCAGTGTTTTGGACCATGTCGCCAGCTCCGCCAACGAGCTCGCCTCCGGGCACGTTCTCGGTAATGTCGTCCAGCGGGCCGCCTCCCTTTCCGCCCTTCTTCTGGCGCTGGCGGTTGCGACGGCCTCCGGATTGCGAGACGTCTGATCGGGCATCAGACTCGGCGCCAGATTCCACGCCTCGTCGTCCGCGGCCTCGGGACTGGCGGCGCCTCGATTGCGACTTTGACTTTTCTTGTTGGGGTTCGTCCGAGTCGTCGGCGTCGCCGCCGTTGGTTTGCTTCTTTGATTCTGCGTCCTCTTGCTCAGCGTTCCCTTCGCCATCGCTATCAGGGGCAGGAGTGGCGTCAGGAGTGGGCTGCTGTTGAGGCTTCTTTCCGCCCAGCTTCTTCGGCGTCTTCCTTTCGGTTTTCTTACTCGATGATTCCGCACTGCCCTTTGCTCCTACAGAAGCATTGGCATCAGCCTGTCCCTCTCCAGAAATGGATTGCTTGCTCTCCTCGACTGTGTCCGCCATGGTGTGGTACTTTGGTTTTCAGAAAAAAAAGTGTACTTGAGGCCTTGGTAGGGATTTGCTGGTTGTATGTTATGTATTTGCGCTACAAAAATAAAAGTGACGCGCTGAACAGAACTCTTGGAAAAATAGCAATTCACGACCCAAGACCACGGAGCAATTCGTTAATAAGAGAAAGGCGGCATGAGCAACTGGAACCGGTTTGAAGGCTCCCAGGTACTTGCTACCCCTGCCGCACCTGGCCCACCTTTGCATGCAGTCTGACGCACCATGTGGCGCCTACACTTCACCCCACTGCCAGGCGAGTTCCAACACGTCCAAAAACTTGACGCCATCCCTGCGTGCATCGTCCTAGCTGACAGCTGCACAAACGTTGCGACCATCGTCTTGGGGCCTAGAATGTGTCGACCGGGGTGTCCTGTCTATTGCGTATGTTCCAACTTTTTTCCCCGCCAACTGTGCCGCATACTCCTTGGACCTGATGTCAATGGCAACGCGTCAGTCCGAATTCGATCGGCAGCCTTTCTCATCGGCTGACCGGATGCGGATTTTGCCGCTCCGCGTAGCATAAGCGGTAAAGATTACACAGAGCATACACCATTTTCTCATACTGAAGAAAACAGAGCTGTAGAACGCAAATATGCGGAAGCACTTTGGGAATTCGGTAGACGGCGGTTTTGTGGTAGCGAGAACGTTGTCTGGTTCGTCGCTACCAATCGCGGGGCGCGGCACGACCTTTCCGCGCGATGACCGGGCCGAAGAGCGCCGGATCACTGCAGGCCAGAGATGGGCAATCTACGATCACATCTCCGCCCGCCGAACACCCACGATAGAGCAATTGCAACTCTAGCCCATAGCCCCGGCCGCTAATTCCCCCATAATGGCGACCAAGGAAGCTACGGATGAGGCCACCAGGCAGCGCATCATCAAGCACATGAATGCCGACCACCACGACTCTGTACGTGCCGTCCCTAGGTCTCTTGTCGAGTGCCCTCCAGTTCCTGATTACGACCGCAGATCCGCCGATACGTCGAAGCTTATGCTTCACGATCCATGTTCCAGAGCCGCAGCGCAAAAATGATCGATATCGACTTGGACAAGATGGTATTCAGCTGTGGTAGCCAGCAAGCCGTTATTGGGCTGGATCCGCCCATGACGACCCTGCGTGAGGCTCGCGAGCGGATGGTCAAGATGGACAAGGACGCTTTGGAAACCCTGGGCCGGAGCGACATCTCCATCACACAATTTGTCCCTGCATACACGCGGCCGGCTCATCTGTGGAACTTTACACAGTGTCTGCTGGCCTTTCTTTTGTTGCCTCGTGCGGCGAACTGGCAACCCGGCTCGCCCATTTACGATTACGCTCTATTCATGGTGCCGTCGTTTGCGAACTTTGCAGCGCGGTATGGCTGGTTAATCTTTATGATGATGCTTCCGATTCATTCAATCGAGGTTGTCATCATGGTGATGAGACTGGCAAAACATGGATGTACCTTTTTGGATGGCGTTTGGTGGAAATGGGTGGGCACCTGCTTTGTAGAGGGAATCACTTCGTTCTGGCGACTGGATGCATTAATTGAAGAGAAGAAGAGGGTGAAGGAGAAGGCAACAAAACAGCATTGATAATAGAGCGGCATTTGCCTCGTGTTCGAGCAATATCTGTGCTGTTCACACAGTCAAAACTATCCAATTTGAGACGTTGTTTTTGAACATATAATCTAACGCGTCAATTGCGAAATCCTTCGTACCAAGGTTATGCCTCGAGCCTATATATGTAAACACGCCACCCCATACCCATCTAGGTCTGAGGCGTCGACGCACTCGAAGGCTGCAACGAGACACCCGAGCTCACATTGTCAACATCTTCCTCGTTTTGTTTCTGTACGATACACTCCTCGCCCTTTCTACTTTTCCAATGCCTATTCAACATATCACCGCGCTTGAAAACACGTCCACATCCCCAACCAGACCCATCCTTGAGCTTGCCCTCACACACAAACGACTTTGCATCGTTGTGTGTAGTCGTCACGTGCCGAGTGCGATCGCCCTTCCTCGCAAAGCTCTTGCTACACGTCTCGCAAACATAGGCTGCTGGCTTACTCCCGCTCTCCGCATGTCGACTCCGCATGTGAATCTGGAGGTTTTGTTTGCGAGTGAATTTGGCATCGCACTCCTTGCAGTCAAAGGATACCTTCTGCGGTAGCGACTCGGGATATTCTGCTTCTTCTTCTTCATCGTGATCAAACGTCCCGTGGTATTCCGTCTCGTGCTTGTGGAGCTCCTTCAGCGTGCTACAACCTAACGTGGCCATTGCGCAGCCTGGAAAAGAGCAGAAAAAGGACCGTTCGTGCTTCATGATGTGGTCGACCCGTTCTTGTTTTGACGCGAAGCCGTTGTAAAATCGTACACAGTTGACCCTCGCACATTTGAAAATATTCTCGCCGTACATTTCCTGCAGTCTCGTCGCCCCACTCGCTGAAGCTCTTTCCAACTCCAGGTGCTCACGCACTTTATTCAATGCGTGGTGGAGCTTGAGCACGTGGAGATCCGGAGAGTGAGCGGTAGAGGCAATGAGCTGTTTTTGTGCGAGATGAGCAGCAACAGTGAGCTTGTCGAAATTTCGATTGCTCGAAAGTGACTCCCATCGTGATAAGAATGATTTCGGAGGTACTGACTTGGTCCGGGGCTGCGCCCAGTACATATCGATGAAAACTTCCGCCGCTTCGGATATCTCGTTCAGTGCGTCTTTTGATTCCTGTACACGCAAGAATGCATCCAGGTGGCGAGCCCAGTATGCATACGCATAGTCCATGAATCCATAGTATCCCGATGGGATGTAATCAGACACGCTGAGATTACTATCCTCAACGTCAAATCCTTCAAAACAAAGGTACGACATGCATAGAAGAGCTAGGTTGCCCTCGCCAGATCCGAGGTTGACGAGATTTTTATCAAGTAGATACCTGGAACATTTAGTAAACTCGAAGTGAAAAGAGAAACTAGTTCGCTGGAGGTAGTCCATGTGCAAGGATTCGATAAAAGGACTCACTTCTTGGCGGAATGATGGACAATGACAATGGTGCCGTCAGCATGAATACTGACCAACGACCCACACAAGTCTTTTGAATCCACACGGAGCCGGTCACGCTCCCAGTCCAAAGTCTGGTCTTCCAAATTTATTGACATTGCACATTGAATCTCTCGCCACATGAGAGGTCGCTTTGCACATACAAGCCAGGTCAATAACTGGCTAGTTTTCGCGCTCAAAGATCCTCGGTTGGAAGTAAGCCGTTGTACGATGCGGGAGTATCTGTTCATGTCAGTAGTATTCTATACGTCGTCCCACATTATGTGTACATTTGTTCAAGTCTAGTACCGCCTTGGGGAAAGTTCTCCGGCAAAAGCTCCTTGTCGAGCTCTGCTCGTGAGCTTTGATCGATGAGATAAGAAGTCATAAGATGTGCGAACAGGAACATACCTGTACCGATTAGGTTAAACAAGGGTGACCAATGTATGAGGGTTGCACTCACCGTCAGTGCTCTTCATTACCTGATCCTGCACCCATTGTTGTCGGTCTGTAGTTAGGTCGAACTTCTGCTTTATGTCGATACTTCTTCCCGCTACAAACTCAACAATATCTTTTTTTGTATGATTCTCTGTGATCTTTAATGACGGGATACTGGCAAAGTGTTTCCTTGCGATATTGTCGTCTTGGCTGACAAACATGCACCGCAACGAATCCATATCGGCAGGGGGCAGTGAATCGCATGCATCCTGGAAGAACGACACAATTTGTTGGCGTTGATCGCCCTCACACTCATCGATTCCGTCTATAACAATGTATAGCTTCTCAAAGGCTTTCAATGATGTTTCAAGCAGTTCCCGTGCGGTTGCTTCAAGCGAAAGTGTCACCTGCCCACTTGTGGATGCTTTCTCGTAGATATAAGCCAACAGAGCGTCATCTTGAGATAGTAGTTGAGATAGGATACCGCGAGCAACCGCAAGAAACGTATTGCGTTCACTATCCAGATAACGACAGTAGAAGAACGCGACGTGAGCATCTGGTTGCTTCACAGCCTCCTCAACAACTAAAGAGGCTAGAACAGTTTTTCCTATTTTCTTAATGAGCAGAGATTCCGGTCAGTCTCGGCACGAGCTTACCTGCTCCAGGAATGCCATTCATCCATAGCATATTTGTTGAGCAGAGCAATGGATCGAACCAGGAACGAAAGCGGTTCTCCTGTAGAAGCCAACGTCCCGTTCCTGCATGATTTCGACGGACTTTGGCGTAAGCCTCTTGATCAGCACCACAGTTGGCTGCAGTGAGCCATTGGTGAACAATAATGCGACGCTTGCGCACTTCATTCTCTCTCTCACGATCGAATTGTAATTCGATAAGTGTCCGCGTTGCAAGCATCTCAGAGAACTGAGCCACAGTTGCCTGTGATTCGATCAATGCCATGTGTTCGCGTAAATCCCTGAGTATAGCGGCGAACTCGGTGTCGAAACTTTTCCAGAGCGCTTGGAATAGTTGCTGCCACACTACGTTTTATCAACCTCATTTCCATACTGATAAGAAGGAAAACTTTGAAATGCATACTGCGCTTCTGGAAATACTTCATTGCTTTGAAATGAAATTTAAGTATGTCCTCGTACATTAGTCGTAGCACTCGAGTCATTTGTGGATGGTTGCGGAAATAACCTTCATACTGGGCTAGTAAAGGCATATGTTCGCCAATGCGTTGATAGGCATCCAGCAAGGCATCAAAAGCCTCATGGAACGTACTGGCTATCTTGATAAAAGTTAGAATTCTCAGCTCTGCCGGTTTCAATCAATGTCGTGTTTTGTATACGATGACCAGAAGGTACTGAAGCCGTACTGGAGAAGAATGATATTCATGCGATATAAGTCAAAACACTGGAGAGAATTTGTACCTGTAACAGAAATTTCATTGGACCCTAAGTACTCTGAGTTCAGCCTGAGAAGTGAATGGTTTTGTGGTTGGCGATTCGTACCCAAACGAACGCCAGAATGGCACTTGTGTTGAGAAAGACCGACACAACTTTTTCGTATTCCTTCATACCCTCCAAGAATAACTCTAGCTTAGTCATGGCGCGCAGCCTCTTTTCGGATTGCTGCTTGCGCTGAATCTTCTCTATAGCAACATGGACGTCATCCAGCGTGGTTGTTGCGAATTGTCGCTTCTCTTTCTCACCCAAGCCAGACTTGAACTTTTCCAGCACAAGGTGGAAAGTCGCGGAATGCATAGCCGTAGATTATTGCGTGTGTCTTTGCTTGGCATGCCGTCTTCAAGGAAAATGGAAATCAAAGTGTTGTGGTGGAGAGGACATGGTGGAAGAGGAAGGGGCAGGCAGGAAGGGGCAGGCTGGATGTGACGGCCGGTCTGTGCGCAGAATGCGCATCTCGACTTTCGCCCCCAAGGCTGCGCCTTGCTCGCCAATGGCACCCACATTGTCTGCCTTGTGTAGCCTGATCCATCATGAACGCATATTGGCCAACGACTAAGAGTGACTAAATAAGGGCTGTTGGGTATGAAGAGGATTCCGGCGACTCAATGCGTCCCTAAAAACCATCAGCACTGAAGCTCCGGTCCAAATTGCGGACGCGACCAAAGACGGCTCCAGCACATTGGCCAGAAAACGATGAAGAGATCACTATCTCCTACCCGCACTTCAGAAACATCGAAGCGGCGCGAAGGGTTCACTTCAATTATATCATGTAAGTATATGCAATCATTCAAGATGATTTGCACTAATAATTGCTGAAGATGGCCATCCGTCCGCACTGGATGCCAGTTCTAGTAGAGCGGGTAGTAGCCTCGACGAGGAAAGGTTGCGCAATGTTCCACAAGTCTCAGACACAAGCTCGTCACATCAGCCCGAGGATCTCAGCAGTCTGAAGGAGATTTGTTACGGCTCGGTAACGACTATGGCCAAAACTGATTATCATAGGACGATCCACTGATATTCTTAGCTACTTGAACTGAATCTTCAAGTCAGAGAAGACCCACATACATACAGGGAGTACTCATCTCAGGATTCAAGAACCGATTTTGTCGAACTTGAAGCTACATTTGTCGGTAGCTACCTATGGATGAATCTCCACGACGCCAATAGCTTCGGGTGCTTAAATCAGAAGGTTTCGCAAGCCCTGAAACGGCTAAAATCCCTTTCAAATGTCGAGGTTGAAGGTGTTGTGCTACGGGCCAGCTTAGAGAAGGCTAGAGCCGAATGGAAAAAATCAGGACGCGCTGCAAACTTACTTGTAGATGTGAACATCTACGGTCCCAATACTTCCGGGGTTGCTAAACCCGCTGGCAGAATCCTCAGCAATGCAAGGCTGTTTCTGCAACCTCCAAGCTTCGTCACGCGGCTGGTTACATATGACAATCCCCAATATCTTAAATTGCCCAATATCTCAGAGTTGCACGTTATGGAACAACCAAGCACGAACTTTGTGGCCCCACTTTCAGTCGATTCGAAAGAAAGCACATACTCCGAGCTGGAATCAGTATTGGATAACATTCCACAGTCAAAGGGTCTGGAAAAAGCGTCTATAAGTTGGCAAATACGGACAGAGCTTAAAAAGTACGTTCTTGTTATCGCTAAAGAAGACTATCCACTAATCTTGGGAAGTTATCAGCTAGAAGCTGTTGATTTTTTTACCAAAAGAGAAAACGGAGACTTGGCTCCTTCACTCAGTCTTTGGAAACCCCACTCTCTTCCTGGGGGTCCATTCTGGTATGTCCGTATACCAAGGTCACGAACTTTCGACTGACAATTCAGTTACAAACACGTCATCACTGGCGCAAAAAGTAGCGAGATGGAGGATGCCCTGGGAGGCATATTTGCTGATGAGATGGGACTCGGAAAGACACTAACGACATTAGCTGTCATTGTAGAGTCTCTGAAACGAGCGCTCGATTACGCCGCAGGGCGTACAAGAGGCTCAACAAACTCTTGGAAAGATATTGTCCCTTGCAAGACCACCCTCATCATCGTCCCTTCTTCATGTGAGTGCCTTACAAACATTACATCCATTCTGATCTGATCTGGCTAGTGTTGTTAGAGAGCTGGGAGGAAGAGATTGCCAAGTAAGTCTAGAATTATGCTGCAGTGATCTGTCTAAAATTCATCAGACACATTGAGCCTGGAACTCTAATGGTTCATCGCTTCCATGGCGTGGGAAAACGTGTCGATTTTGCCTACCTACTTCATATGGATATAGTTCTCACGACATACGCGACCGTGGCTGCAGACTTTTGTCGTGGAAACAGTACACTGAACCGCATTGCGTGGTACCGTCTAGTTTTGGATGAAGGTAACCCCGCCTCGTCAATTTGTAGCTTGCAGAAAATGCTTACATACCTAGCTCACTACATCCGCAACCCTTTACGGAAACAGTTTCGTGCCATCCAAACCATACCTGCACACATCCGCTGGTGTTTAACAGGCACCCCGATTCAAAACTCTTTGGAAGACCTTGGTGCGCTCGTAAAGTTCTTACAAATCCCGGTGCTTGATGAACCGACATCGTTTCGCAAACATATCAGCACACCAATCCTATCAAAGGCTAACAACCGTTTTGGTAACCTTAGCAGACTTTTGGAAGCCATATGTTTGCGCCGTACCAGATTAATCCTGAAACAACCTGAACCGGTCGTAGAAACAAAACTTCTCCAGTTTTCTACTGAAGAACAGACGCAATATGAAGATTATGCAGCGCGTTGCAAACACTACATCGACTTGGCTGTTTCAGGGCATAGTTTCAAAAAAGCCAATCAGCAAGTCATCCAGGCTATCTTGGGTCTAAGACTGTTCTGTAATGACGGAGAAAGGTCTCTTGCGAAAAGAAGTTCAGCATTCGGCCTTCCAACATCACCGGAAGAAGCTCTGAGTCTCTTGCAGACTTCCTCAGATGCTGTGTGCATCCAATGTGGCTGCGAAATTACGGCAATGTATCAAGGCGACGACAAAAGCTCAGGTGTACTGACAGTTTGTGATCATCTCATATGTGGTGAATGTCTTCCAGATTTTGAGGCAGACCTTGATAAAAACTCTGAAGATGGGCGTAGCTGCTGCCCGGTCTGCGGTTTAAGAGCAGAGAGGTTGTCATTTGTTGTTGTACCTTCCTCGGACTTGGAAAATTCTACAGATTTACGGAACACAGTGTGGCCTACAAAGTTGCGTGCGGTTCTTGACAGTGTTCAGCAACAAGCCCCAAATGATAAATGGTACGTCTTCGCAGCCATTGCCACTGGAGTATCGCATTCTTTTGGCGCAAACTCACGCGATACTTAGCATCATATTCTCTGCCTGGAAGACGACCCTCGACATCATGGCTGGTATATTCGACGTCGCCTCAGTCCCGTATTATCGCATACATGGCAGCATACCAGGTAGCAGGAGGAGTAAGATTCTGGACGACTTTGAGCAGTCCACAACCATTCGAGTGTTGTTGATAACACTAGGAACTGGAGCAGTTGGGTATGCCTTGATCGCTGCCACGCCTGTATATGACTAATGCCGATCTAGCTTGAATAAGATGAAGGCTGCCAATATCGTACATATCATTGAGCCCCAGTGGAATCCTTCAGTCGAGAATCAGGCAATTGGGCGCATTATACGACTCGGACAAGAGAAGGCCGTCAAGATTTTCCGATACATTATGAAAGGAAGTGTTGAAGAGGTATTGTATAACTAGGGGTCTTGTAGACGATAGCAGCTGACGTTTATTAGGCTGTCCGATCTCGCCAATTGCGTAAACTCCAACTTGCGCGCGGAGGATTTGGTCTTTCTAAAGATGACCATAGCGAAAAGCGAATCGGTGAGATTATGGTACGTTATGAAACTCTTTTCTCAGTGAAGTACTAACGCATGGCCTAGAGTTTGATCTGCCCTTCGATTTCTTAGGATAAGTGCGTCGGCCTCGCATCCCCTGTTCTCAAGGTATAAGTCGAAGTCGCTTGAGCCCATTTGAATTTCAAGGCGGTAGGAAACTTTTCCCAATGACGATAGCCACATAGAACATTCGCACTAGGAGACCCAACATGAGTATTAAAATCATCCAGTCCTTCTCTCATTGTCTTTGGGCGACTAGATAAAAATGAGACTAGCGCCAGAACGCCTCACCATCTCAGTTCTCCTGTGCTTGCATCGCCGCAATTTTTCAGCCCGACCGGTTCAAAAACCGGTGAACGGCCCCCAGATGAGCCCTGTGTGCCCTTTTTGGCCACAGTGGAGTTCTGGCACAGCCTCAGCGGATAGGCAAAATTTCAACACCGCCCAGTAAGCGAGCCAATTGTGTGCGGAATTTGTCTGGGGGCCAAAAAACTGGCGTTCGTCATTGGTTAGCTCACAAATGTTTGTGAGAGTTCATTCAATGTGGTGGCGCACAAGTCGGTCGAGAGCATTTTCCTAAATGGGGTCCACCGGAGTCCACCGGGGTGCACACTTGCACAGTCTCCCGCATGTCCTCCCGCACGTAATCCTCATGTTATATATGTCTGAAATAAGGCGAGCCTGCGACTTCTGCAGGGCACTGATTTTTAGCTTATTTTCTCGCTGATTTCGAGACTTGTTTTCTGGCTTGTGGTTCGGCTGGTTTCCTGGAGATTGTGGTGCCAGTCACGTGAAGACTTCTTTTTCTTACTCTAAAAACCTACCGTGGCTATGGATAACTTCGGTTGCTCCTGCAGACGGCTAACTTTTGGTTAGTTTTGTGGATGATTTTATGGCTTGTGTTTTGGTTGCTTGGGTTAACTGGGCTAGAGGGAATTCTGGTCTTTGTCACGTGTCCGTACTCTCTCTAAAAATGCAGATTCATAAGATTCTGTCATGACTAATGGGCGTAGAGATTCTTGGAGCTAATTAGATCATATATTCTCGGGCACGAAACCCTCTGGGGACTGGCCGTAGAATGCAGATAAAGCTGCAATCACAGCATGCATAGTAAAAATGCATTGAAATCCAGAAAATAGTATGCAAGTGTACGAAAGTGAGGCTCTAGATATAGATATGGTATTATGTATGAGGCATAAAGTATTTCATTACTGAAAGTAAGGGTCACATGATCAATGCTACTATCTTGCACTGGATAACAACATCGTTGAATGAACAATAAGTCAACACCACTTCAGAACTGACAAACACTTGACGAATGTCTCATCATGCCTAACATCATAGAAGCCCAATCAGATTCCCATACATCTACCCATTCTACTCCCAAAACACCACAACCCTAACCTCAATACTCTCCCTCGCCTCCTCCCCTTCAGTCCCCGGCACCCTAAACGCCGTATGTGGACACCTCCACCCCGGCTTCCCCCTCTCCGTATCGAACCCCTTAAACACCACCATCTCATCCGGCATCATACGACTCAAATACCACCACTGGTGCAACTGCCTCTCTTTCTCCCCATGACTCATCACATAGTTCTCGCTCTTGATCCCCGTACGACTAAACTCCCTCTGTCGGATCTGGTAATCGGAGTCTGGGACGCTAGTGGCGTCGCATACGGCGAGGGGATCTCTGCGGACGGGTTTTAGGGGACGCCAGGCGCCGAGGAAAGCGAAGCGGCGGGAGGAAGTGAAGAGGGTGGAGATGTGGGGTGGGAGGGAGAGTTCGAGTTGGGTGCCGGCGAGGGCGGAGGGGCTGCCAGCGTAGTCGACGTGTGGGTGGCCGGAGGGGATATCTTGCCAGCGGCCTTTGGGGTCGAGGATGCCTTTTTCGCTGGGGGAGTTGTGCGCACGGATTACGTGGTTGAAGACGTGGGCGGTTGTGGCGCCGGTTCTGTTTGGGGTTGGTTGCGGTGGTGAGTTGGTGAGTTCTTTTATTCAACTTTATTCGAGATTAGTAGTATGCGAAATCGGAGGACTTACAGTTTCTTCACGATTTCTTCTATTTCCGGGTAGTATTCGCGCTTTACTTCTTCTTCGGTACTTTCGCGGTTGACTCGGTCTTTTGGTGGTAGTGTGACGAATGTGAATCCGTTGGTGTCGAGATCAAAGGCTCTGCCGCTCGTGCGCGCATCTCGTATGAGCATATGTCGAGTATGTTCGTTGTGGTCATCTAAGAATGGCGTCTTCCAAGCGGACTTTGGAATCGGAATACCTGTTGCAGGAAAGTAGTTTATGGGGACAACAACGTCGCCACTCTGCGAGTCTCGACGGGTTGCTTGCATAGCTGAAGATCTACTCAAATTTGAGAAAGCGAGCCCTTGTCGTTGAACAACTGTGGCGTAGAGATATATTCTTCTTCAATATGGTCACATCACCATGTTCGCGGAACCGCGGCCAGCAGAAGTGGGGTAGACGCGTGCGCAAGGTCATACTGCACAATCAGTCGTACAATTATCATTTCTCATACCGTCGCCGGTGACGTAGCGATGTTACGGTATTTTTCTAGTCCTTAATTTCCATACGCTCAGACCTACCTCGCTCAAAGAAGCTGCTTCAAAATATCTATCTGCTCCATGACAGCGCTCTTGCTTGTGCCACCAGTAGCATTCTTGAGCTCGACTGCGCGCTCATAGTCCAAGCACTCTACGACATCATCACCGAGCCTGGAGTCAATTCCCTTTAGTTGCTCCAAGCTCAGCTTGTCCATGGGTACGTTCTCCTTCTCGGCCAATGCGACTACGCGACCAGAGATGTGGTGGCCCTCGCGGAATGGTACACCCTTCCTGACAAGGTAGTCTGCGAATTCTGTTGCCAGCATCTCAGGCGCCAGCGCTGCGTGCATCTTATCGGCATTGACGAAAAGAGTCGACAGGACACCAGTAGCAATCTGGATAGAGTCGCTGACCGTCTTGATGTGGTCGATGAGGGGCTCGACCGATTCTTGGAGATCCTTGTTGTAGGTTGTGGGCAGACCCTTGATGGTGACGTACAGGCCCGCCATGTGTCCGAATGCACGACCGCTCTTGCCGCGGATAAGCTCGAGTGAATCTGCGTTCTTCTTCTGAGGCATCAATGAGCTTCCAGTCGAGTATGCGTCAGCTAGGCGGACGAAGCCAAACTCCAGACTTGAGTAGATGATCAAATCCTCCGCCCAACGAGACATTTTCAGCATGAAGCTAGATCCCCATTGTAATGTCTCGAAGACGAAGTCGCGATCTCCGACGGCGTTCAGCGAGTTGGGCAAGAGACCCTCGAAGCCGAGCTCCTTAGCCATAGCGTGACGATCGATGTTGAACGGGTTACCTGCAAGCGCGCCGCATCCGAGCGGGGACTTGTTGACGCGCTTGATTACTTCGCGGAGTCGCTCAAGTTCGGATGCGAAAGCGGTTGCGTGTGAAAGGATCCAATGAGACCAGCGCACTGGCTGGGCTTTCTGGAGATGCGTGTAGCCAGGCATGAGTATGTCAATCTCGGCTTCTGCTCGCTGCACCGAAGTCTTTATCAGAAGCTTCAGATAACCCTCAAGCACCTTGAGCTGCTCTCGCAGCCATAACCGCATGTCTGTTGCGACTTGCTCGTTCCTGCTACGCCCTGTGTGCAGCTTTCCGCCAATGTCTTTGCCGATAATCTCGCTCAGCCTCCTTTCGTTGGCAGTATGAATGTCCTCGTCATTTGCCTTGACCTCGAACGTGTTGGAAGCCCACTCTTCCTTGATCTGTGCCATTCCCTTCTCAATGGCAGCGAACTCGTCTTCGGTGAGGATGCCATTGTTCTTGTTGGCACGGGCGAAAGCAATTGAGCCAGCAATATCCTCGGCGTAGAAGAGACGGTCGTAGGGCAGCGAGGCGTTGTACTGCTCCATGACGGGGTCAAGGCCCTCTGTGCACATGTCAGTATCATCCAATCATACCAAATAAGTTCGTATAATCAAATCAAGTCATTGACAGGTACGTACCCGTGAAACGGCCACCCCAGAGCATGTTCTCTGCTACCTTCTTTTCTGAAGCCATTTTGTGTATGAGATAAGTGAAAAGTTGTTGAGTTGTGTTGTGACTGTTCGCGCGTCCAGAAAAAAGATATGACGCTCCTGCATCGGCGGGCAGGGGTCTGCGCTACTAAGCGCTAGTTACTGCGGGGAACCATCACATTTCACTTTCAGTCACCAACCTTCAGATACAGTTTCTACAAAGCGAAGCAGAGTCTATATTCCATTTAAGAGCACATATCCAGCAGGTCTGAATATTGTATCTGTATCTACCATGATGTTTGACGCCCTCAATTCCTGTTATCCTCCAGCGTCAGCCGACTCAACCCCGCTTCAAGCATCGCCAACTCTGCAAAATATGTAGATTGTCCACGAGCGCGAGAGAAAACTTGCGCATTTGCGACTATTGCCTTCTTTCTTAGGTAACCTCCGATACCCTGCTGGTTGATAGCTGTGAGAGGGGCGTTGCTGTTCGCATAGCTCGTTGGCAAAAAAACGGGGCGAAGCCCCCATGGACCCTCACGATCCATTTCCTCCTGCAACTGCAAGAATAAACCAAGGGGTGAGCCTTGCTCTCCTTGTGCTTCAAACGAATTAAACATTACGGTAGGGAGTCTACGCGTAGGCCTTGGATGCCTCATTGCTGGGTGGCTGTAGCGTACATACATTGGTTTGTCTGCCATGGCTGTCTATGTTCAGGCCCGATGGATGGGCTTGGTTTTTTGGTTGGAATCTTTTCTACGTACGATAATATAGCCTCTCACTCATCACTGTGTGAACTCACAATCAGGCATGGTCAGCTGTTCGGTACTGAAGTGGTTTCACAATGCAACTAGAACATCATCAGGGCACGTGTGAATTCAGATTCAGATCTGTTGGATTCATTCTTCTAGTATCAAACTAGATAGCTACTGCTCTTTGATTTGAGTTGTCTCATTACTCATTGTAATTCAGTCCCAACGCCGATGAATGCAAGAACCCAGTACGCGATGCCATCGCTAACGCTAACCATTTGATATGCAGAAAAAGAAAAAAGACGCTCTTCACTACGATCCCGTAGTGATGACAGAAGCTTCTCAAATAAGCGCACCAACAACGCTCAACCCGACCAGGAGAGATAGGCTCCAACTCCTACTAATCTTCAGCCCGGCGTTCACATATGACCCTTCATTGCCACCGTCGGTCTTCCTTGGCCCAACCGCCTTTTCAACATTGAAGCACCCAAACATGCCAACGCCGGTAGCGCCCTCTTTGTCAAAAGCTTGCATCTTCTCTGCAAGACAGGTCTCGACAATGTCTGGCGAGTCGGTGATGCAGTACTGGAAGCAATCGTCGCCGTCCTCCGAATTGACAATCACAGGTGTTTTTGAATCTCGGGGTGTTAATGAGGTAGTTTCTGGGGCCGAATATGTGGCAATGGCGTTGATGTGGCCGTTGCAGCAGGCATCCAGGATTGAGCTGTTTGAGCCGCCAATGGGTACTGCGCAGGAAGGGAGGGTAGTGGGTGGTGGGGGAACCGAGCTGAGAGGTTGGCAAGACATTTTTGTGACTTTGTGTTTTTTTTGTGTGATGAATAGGATGTGGAGTGGACGATCGAAGTCGTTCGAGAATTGCAGTGTATCGGATTGGGGTTTGGTATCCGGTGGTTCGATTGAACACGGCTTGCGTGTGATCGAGCGAACTTTTCAAAGAGAAAATATAGAGATCGTTCAGATGAGATGGGAATCTGGCGCCGACGCAATGCTGTGATTTGACGGAAAGAAGGAATGCGAGTTTTTGAAAGAAATGATGAGTTGTTCGCAGAACACACTCAGAACGATAAGAAAAGAACCTAATGAAATGATAGAAGGAAAGAGAGAATCTTGAGGCTGTTGGATGATGCCATTGTCGAGCGCAGAGCCTCATTCATATGTACAAAACGGATTCTAAGAATATCCTGGTAGGATTGGCGGGTGGACAGGCGGGTAGATGGGCCAGCGCGAGACCTAGCGTTACGCGCCCGCCGCTCGGCTGTGGGACGTCGTTGGTTGGCCAGTAACGCTCGACGGGACTACGCGCTAAATGCTCGGCCCCGTCCGAAACAACGTGTTCTGTCGTGTTTGAAACATCATTATGCGAGTACTTGTTGTCTTCATGCTTTGTCTAGTCCAATGATGTATCAATATCGCGCGGTAGAGACACGTCACGTGCCATACACTCCACCAAAACAAAGATCCTTGCGCTTGACCCGAGTAATGACAGGCGGCTTTCAGGTACCAAACAGAGATCTCGCGAGGCTGTTGGACAGGAATGATATCTTGGGGCCCCGTTGTCGCGGCAATATCGGGAGTAACGGAGCCCACGTTGCGGGCCTAAATATATGGCACCATGCTCCATTCGTGAAGTGGGTACTTTTGCTTCAAGATACATGCGTATAATTATGAATTGAGACTGAGATACCACTAGCTAAATCAGGACATCTTTTTTGCAACGTTCACAGTCCTTGCCATTCTGCGACGGTTGTGTTCTGGGAGATGAAGCACGAAACTGAAGTCAGCCAAGAATTAGAACGCTCGGGAAGTCTGGTGTTGAGTCTCAATCGTCTTCATTTTCATCCTCATGCGCGGCTGCCCAAGGACTTCTCTTGCGTAGTGATGCTCCTCGCGCCTCGAGTACAAATGGTATAGGCGCTAAGCAGATAGCGATAGCCATCAGTACTAAGCTTGCGTTTCTAGTGCCGATATTCAGGAAAAGATGTCTTCCGATAAGCGGAAAACCAGCCCCAGCCAGGTTTCGGATGAGGCCGATGCCAGCAAGTGCTGACGCTGAATACGTCTTATAGGCATCCTCGGTATATGTAAGGGTCATGAGTACTAAAGGTAAACTGTGAGCACAGATCTTCTTCAAACTCAAGACAAAAACTTACTAAGAGTATAGAAGGACCATCCCCAGAAGGCACTAGCAAGTACTGCAAAGAGTGGGTGCATATGCGGCGTAGCTGTGAACGCGAAAACTAAGAGGGATATTGGCAGCACTATAGCGGCTAGCTTTGCATATCGCACCCGTGCTTCTGGGACATCGTGACCATTGGCTTGAGCAACACGCCATTGGTAGTATCTTTCTTGAAAGACGTTTGTCATGAGACCAATAGTTATGCCCACAACTATCCCAAGAAAGCAGATACCAACGCCAATAGTGTCAAACCCGTAGCCACTTGGTCCGAAGATCATGTGAAAAGCGCCGTTGAACAGGAATGAAAGCCCGTATAGAAAGCCGTTATATAGAGCACCAAACTGAACGATGGCTTCAGTGCCGAGAAATCGGAATGGCCTCGCAAGTGCGGTGCCGAACAGTTGTTTCGGTCCTCGCTGCTTCAGCGCATCCGGTACCTCTAGGCTGTCGTCTCCTGTTGCTTTGCGTAGCGCTCTCGCTCTTCTCAGTAATATCACACTGTGTCGAGTCTCTCCCAAAGTGCCCAGAGTTATAACCAGGATGATCCAAAACGCGAAGCAGATGACCAGCATGACCCGAAACACATCGTGCCATGACCTGCCCTTTGCAATGAAGGAAAAGAGCACGAAGCCAGTTGGACTGCCACCTGTGGCTGCCCAGAGAAACCAGGACATTGCTGGGCCCGTGTCGTTGTGATGGAAGAGATCTGCGATAGTTCCGCCGAAATTCGATATCGTTGTTGAAGAAAAATAACCAGAGAAAAGTCTCAAGACAAGGAACGGTCCTAGAGTCTCAACATATGTCGTTCCCAGAAGCATGAGTAGGAATATGCCATAAGACACAATGTACACAGGCCTGCGTCCATAGTACTCTGAGAGTGGTGCTAGAGTCATAGGTCCAGAAGCTAGTCCAAGCACGTACATGCTCAGCCCCAGCAATGCGACGCTGGGTGATACACCCATATCTTTTGCAAAGTCACCCGCGACAGGACTAAATCCACTGGCACCCCAAGAGACACTGAGATCTATAGGTATTATCGCAGCAACCATAAGCCATTTTCGCGCTGCCGGCCAGTTGCGCGGGTCTTCTGGATCGTTGGGCTCAAATGTGATGACTTTGACCGGCACTTGGGAGAGCAACGGCTCTCTCTCAGCTTGGAAGGAGCTCATCTTTCCATGAAAAAAAAATAAGAGAATGAAGGTCTTCTGGTGTGTCCAGAGTCAAGATGTAGCTACGGTGTGATGCTGCCACGTGCGAGATATGGCGATCGAGCGCCGGATGATGACGTACCAAGCCATGATTTCATTGGACCGATCCATTTTGTACTACATTTGGGTTCTGATATCTCCAACACTGAATACTTGCATATCACTGGTGAATGAATTGACGATGCATCGTCTTAAGTTTGTTGGGATCAATGTCTTTGATAGTCTGAAACTCAAGTTAGCAATCGCTGATCCCCAATTCCAATACGCTATGCCGCGCACAAGATCATTCAAACTCTATTCTGATAATCAGTCCCGCAGCGACATTGATGACTCGAATTTCCTCCCTCTACCAAAACTAGCAAGCTCGACATCACCTCAATTCGCACAGTATATGGTGTGACTTGACAACGATTGCCGTATGTGCTGCAGTTGCATATCGATTTTTGACAACCAAACGGTGTGACTGCATTTTGGTAATGCACAATAGGCAAGTAGATGAGCAGGGAACCCACGAGAAAGGTATTACGAGGAGAAGGAGATATTATGCTATGATCCTAGCACAGTCGCCGGGTCGAGAAACGTGATGCGTTAGTGCATAATAGGTGTACCGCCAATATTGCCTTCGTTCTATAACTAATTAACGCATAAGCCCATTCGCATGAGGTTCAAGTTTTAGATTTAGACCTGAGCAAGTAGTAACAATCTGGTAAAATTTGTAATCTCATTCGAAATATCTAAATATAAATTACCAAGAAATACGGGGATGTTGCCGTGAAAGTTAGCACACTGTAACATAGAAATGCCTCTGGCAAAGCACGCACTACTAGGGTTCTCGCAAAGCGTGTCTAGGTTTTTGGATAACATCCTGGGAACATAGTATACATCTCCAGCCCCACATTACCCAGTCAAGAACTAGTTCACCATTTGTCCCGTACACAGGTAGGCGCACTTAAATGGTGGCCATTTTCGGCTTACATCCCACCGAAGGCCCGACTAGTGTATTTATCCGTATCCCGGACTCCTCCTTTACCCTAGATTCCGACTAGTCCACCCGTCATTCTATATTAATTTTCCCGGATGTTTGGTTATAAAAAATGGAAATAAGAACACCGTCGAGCCAAGCCGCGTGTTGTCGCATCGCTAAGCATTCACCATGCGTGCCATTTCGGTCACAGTGACGCTACTGTTCTGTGCTAATACATGGGCCTTTCTAAAAGCCAGTCAAAACAATCAGAGTCTTACTATTGCTAACGACCGGCTGGTTGCATCGGTGAGCAAATCAAAAGGGTATATCAATGTTTTGACGCTCGACGGCCAAAACCTTCTTGGAACAGAATCTGGTAACACTGGTGTTGGACCATATCTTGATTGCTACTGGTTGGTGAAAGTCATACTCGAAGAGCACAGATATGATAAGCTGATATTCTCGCTTCAAACAGTACTCCGAGTGGTTTCTGGACGCCTGGTCGTGGTAAAGATGTTCAATATCAATTATTCAACGGCACCGACTCAACCGGCACCCCATATGGCGGTATCAGCATGGGAGAAACGTATGCGCCTACCGGCCAACGGCTGGAGCAATACTGGTTTCTAAAAGAAGGCGAGACTGGGCTTCATACTTTCAGCCGAATAGTATACCACAACGAGACTACGCCATTTCTGCGGAACCTGCAGGAGTTCCGGACTCTATTCAGACCCAACCACGACCCTCCACTCTTCACCCACTTTGTCACCAACGACAAGTTTTCCGCACCCCGTCCAGATACAAATGGTCAAGCAGTCGTTCAAGATGCTACCTGGCAGCTTGCCAATAAAGACGATCCATACGTAAAAGGCGTAGGCGACTACTTCACCAAGTACACCTTCCAAGACAGCTGGCGCAACCACCTCGCCCACGGCATGTACGCCGATGGCCGCACCACAAACGGGACCACGTACGGCGCCTGGCTCGTTCACAACACCGTCGAAACCTACTTCGGCGGTCCCACACACTCAGACCTCGTCGTGGACGGCATCGTCTACAACTACATGGTCTCCAACCACCATGGCGCCCAAACCCCAAACATAACAAACGGCTTCGACCGCACTTTCGGCCCACAATACTTCCACTTCAACACGGGCGGTACACTGGACGAACTGCGTAAAGACGCAGAGCAATACGGTCAACGCCCAGATTGGAACGCACCCTTCTACGACTCCATCGCCGCCCACGTCCCAAATCTCCTTCCATCATCCCACCGCGGCACCTTCGAAGCAACCATCTCTCTCCCCGCCGGTGCCCAAAACCCCATCGCCATCCTCACCACCACCGGCCACAACTACCAAGACAACGCCGCAAACAGCACCGCATACCAATACTGGACGCCCATCCCCTCTTCCGGCACCATCTCCATCCCCCGCGTAAAACCCGGATCCTACCGCCTCACCCTCTCCGCAACCTCCATCTTCGGCGACACCACCCACGACTCCATCTCCATCTCCGCCTCGCACACAACCACACTCAACATGACCTGGACCCCCGAATCCGCCGGTAAAGAACTCTTCCGCATAGGCACCCCCGATAAATCCTCTGGCGAATTTCGCCACGGCACCTCCCCTTCCCCCACCCACCCTTTGCTAACCGAAGAATACCGACTCTACTGGGCCGCCTACGATTTCATCACCGATTTCCCCTCGGGCGTGCGCTTCAAGGTGGGAGGACAAGATGACGAGAGCACGGCCCTGAATTATGTCCATTGGGCTGTTTTTGGGGGTAAAGGGAATAGTCTGAGGCCTGTGCCGGTGCCTGATCATGTTTATGACTGGAGTATAGTGTTTGAGTTGCCAAAGGAGGAGGGGCAGGGAGGGGCAAGGGGCAAGAAGGCGACGTTTACCGTGCAGCTTGCGGCCGCGAAGACGGCGGCGGGGAATACCGATGTGAATTCGGGCGAGGAGGAGTGGGCGGATTTGCCGTTGAGTGTGCGGGTTAATGGCGTGGGCGTGGGCGTGTGGGTTATTCCGTATGTTACCTCCTCCTCCTCCTCCCCCCCCCTTTTTTTTTAATATTCTCTCACTCTGAGATTGACGATGAGGATGGCGTGGGGGGTGATTGTTATACGAGCAAAGTCAAGCTAATCTGTGAGATACCAGATACTACCAGTCTTCATCCTGCGCGGTGCGTTCAGCCGTGTCGTGCTATCATTTGGCGCACAAATTTGAGTTTTCGGGGGATTTGCTCAAGGAGGAAGGGGAGAATGAGATTGTGCTGAGTCTGCCGTATAATGCGACGGATAGTGAGAGTGCGGTATTGCCCGAGGCAGTGTATGTGCAGTATGATGCGTTTAGGTTGGAGGTGGAGTAAGGTTGGAAGTGGATAGATAGCTTGTTTGGTGAGAGTTGGAGGATATGTTATCCAACTCTGGAAATTGAAGTGAAAAGTTGACATGTGTAGGTGGGAAGTGGATGGAGATGATACTATATGACAAAGTGGTGGCAGAAACCATTTCGCTCACTTTGTCATGCGTATAGATTGACGCAGTATACAAAGTAGTCACCTCATTCTCACACACACACACCAACAATAACCATACAACAAGACACATCATCACCTCAATCTTCAACAAAACCATTCAAATGACAGACTCTGGTATTTCCATAGCTACTAAAATCCAATATGTGTGTATATGTATATATATACGACTAATTCACCCCTTCATATCGCATTCTCGCCGTGCCCCGCCCTCTTTCATCGCCACGTACGGCATTCCCATATCAACCCATCCCTCTTTACAAAGAAGGTCGCGACCTCGTGGATCCAGGATAAATCCAAAAGTCCATCCAAGCAACAGAAGCAGAAAAAGATAAAAGAAATGGATGTATTTACACAAAAGGAAAATAACCCAGAGTCGTAAGGACAGAAGTCCCTCATCAATAAGAAAAAAAGCGCAACGAATGGCAAATAAAGAAAAAGGTATACGAGTTGCGCAAAACAGAGAACAAGAGAAGCAGAAGTGGGTGTAAAAAAGGAGGGACAAAAAAGATAAAACGACAAACGGGCAGAGCAAATGAAAAATAAATAAATCAAAAACAGGAGTGGGAGGACGAGGGGGAGGGGGAAACGAAACAAAAAGCTCAAAAAAAATAGAAGTTTGAAAAAAGACTGGCAAGGTTTCCCTCCCCCCGCAACGCTATGCAATTCATTCATTTCCCTTTGTATCGCTTTAATTTCTCTCTTCCTTCTTCTTGTTTGTTCCAAAAAAAGCCCCTTTTCAAAAGAAGCCGAAGCACAAAACATTAACATTTTATAATCCCTAACCCAAACCTCCGTCCCGCGCGGGCGGGTTTCGTTTCAAAACAACCGACCGCCACAGGGATTACCTGGGCGGGCTCGCAGGAGGCGACTGCGACTTGGGCACTGGCGATTTGGGTACCGCCGGTACATCTGGTACATCCTCGCCGTTTGGTTGTTGTTGTTGTTGCTGCTGATATTGTCGGAGATGCTCGGGCAGCTCTTCGCGCGTAATCGTTGCTCTTCGTATGGCGTTGCGTAACCGGCTCATGACGGCCGGCTGTCCGTTGACGCCATTTGCGGCCTGGTAGCTGGCCCGGTTGCCCTGGATGCTATTTCGGCTGTGCGACGACTCGAGTCGCGTCAGCATGGCTGCAGACGTGAAATCGTTACTCTGCTCGAAACTAGGGCGCACACGGTCCATCGACATGCGCGCACGGTCGTAGCTCGGTCGCACACGGCATTCAGTCGACATGCGGGTGTTGAGTGGAGGGCCGTCTGAAGTGGGGGCTGGTGGGAGGCCTTCCAGGGAGCGACGGAAGGTGTAGTCTGTGCTGTTGCTACCGTTTTGGCTTCTTGGGTTGTGCGTCGTGGCCGTGGGTGCAACCGAAGGTGGGTATATTGGTCGTACATCTTCATCAGTAGGAGTAGCATTCGCAGCCGTGTACTTGGAGGGATCGGGCTCTGGGATGCTCGATTCTGGTGAAGAAGCGGCCTTCTCTGGTGGTGGAGGAATGAATGAAGTGGATTCTTTAAGATAGTCGAATTTGCCTTGCTTGACTTGTTCTCGAATAATGTCGGCATCCAACGGAAAGTACATCTTCTGCGTGGCTTTGAAGATGAAGCGGGGAAGCAAACAAGCCATGGTGGCACACAGAACGTATGCCCAGAAATTGAGGTTTCCGTAGACTTCGGATCCGGCCTTGTAGAACTGTTGACTGGAAGTAAAGGAGGTGTAGGCGCCAGTCCAAAGCCAGACAAAGAGGGTACTGATAACAACGATGAGGACCATTAACCAATCCCATCGGTAAGTGTTGTACAAGACGTAAATGTTGGCGGCACAAACGGCAGTAGTAGCGGCATAGATACCCATGCGCCGGTACTCGGCAATGTCCAAGCCGTTTGACGTCGCAAAAGTGGCGGGCTCGAATATCTCGTAGAGGAAGAAGAAAGCAATGGCGGATTGATAGATACCATCAACCATGTATGCCCTACGAGTATGTTAGAAGTTTTTTTCAAGTAATTCTGGAGCATCATACTTACCAAAACTTTGGTTGTGTCCACTCCTTGCGCTCAATACCGCGGCGATATAGTTGTGGAACAGCCAGAGACACCCTATCGTCGACATCCTGGTCCAAAACACCCATGACAATAACAGGGAGTGACGTAAACGCCAAGTTGAAGAAGATGATGTATGTGTAGTCGAAAATATACTGGCTGTCAAAGTTGGTGTAAATCTGGTACCAGAAGAGGGCAAAAGTCCAAACAATGTTCTATTAAATGTTAGCATGAGCGCAAATTGGCCATGATGAGGAAACAGCTCACTTTGTAGAAAAAGTTGGCAATGGTCTCCGCAAGTCTGCGGTACGACCATCTGCCATGAACAAGCACAAGGCGAGTCAAGAAGCGGAATTGACCAATCGCGTAATCCGAAGACATGACGGCCGCGCGACCCTCAACACCGGCGATACCGACACCAACGTGTGCCTCTTGAATCATGGCAACGTCGTTGGCACCGTCTCCAATGGCAAGAGTAAGACAGTCGAGTCCAGTCTTGACCATGTTGACAACAGCCGCCTTTTGACTGGGACTGACTCTGCAGCACAGGACAGATCGACATCTCCTGCAGAGCAAGAGGAACTTTCTCTTGACGGACTCGTCCAAAGCCAGCTTAAGTGTGTCTCCATCGATGATGATGGCATGTGTGGGTGGAGGCGGTTCGTGGTCGTTTTGCGCGGCAGCCAGCTCCTCCTCGGAACCCTCGAGACCAAAGATTTTGAGCTTTTCGTCGAGCTGAGCTTCCACGGATGCAATGGTATCATCTGTGACCTTGAGAATAATGAGATCCATGTCGTTGTCGAGCAGGTTGCATGAGAAACCAATGTTGATGGCTGTCTCTACCTTGTCACCAGTCAGGACCCAGAGCTTGATACCCGCCTGACCGAGAAGCGAGATGGACTCTGGTACACCGTCCTGGAGTCGGTCCTCAATAGCAGTTCCTCCTAGTAGCCAAAGGTGATTTTCGATGCGATCAGACACTTCTTCCAACTTGTCCTCACGACCCTGGATGGCGTTGGCAGCAACATCGTAGTCCTTGCTCCACTCTTGGTACTCCTCTTCAGAGATTTCTCTCTGGGCAATACAAAGTGTTCGCAGTCCCTCTCGTGCAAACATTTCCAGGTGCTCTCCAGTATCGGCGCGAAGCTGTCGTTGCTCATTGGGGATCAATCTTGAGTAAATCATGCTGTCAGCACCCTTGCAGAAGAGGATAATCTTGCCATCGGGCATCCTGATGATGGCGCTCATGCGCTTCCTGCTGGAGTTGAATTCGAGAGTGTTGAGAACCTGGTACCTGCGCTCCTGTCCCAAGACGTTCAAAATCAGATTGTCGTCTTCGCGGCCGACAAATGTAAATCCAACATCGCGAGCAGTGGCAACAAGTGCAGCTTCGTCGGGTGATTGGGCCTTGAACTCGATCTTGGGTGGGTCGCCGGGGGTGCGTTCGGTAACAACGGTGTGGCAAAGAGCCAAGGCAAGCATAAATTCCTCATTGGCCCTCTTCTGTTCCATTCCGGCGTCTCCGCGTAGATCATCGATGAAGTCGGGTGCAACGAAAGTCAGGTCGTCGTCCCACAAATAAGGATTGTCGTGCATCTTCCGGATACCTTCGAGCATACGCACACGATCCCTTGCAATCTGCTCACGAGCCTTTGCACCTTCAACCTCGACGTCGATGCCTTGTCTTCGCTGGATTCCGGCTTGTGCTTCGGTGTACGCTTCTCCATAGGGAACACCGTTGATGGTCGCCTTCTTGAACTCCATGACGTTCTGAGTAAGAGTTCCGGTCTTGTCCGAGAAGATGTATTCGATTTGACCGACATCATCGGAGATGTTCCAGGACTTGGGGGTGCACGGGTAGTCGAGTTTTTCGTAGTACATGTTGATGTCGCTGTAGATGAAGAGGGCCTGGAGTGTTCGGATGATTTCCAACGTAATGTAGAGCGAAATGGGGACCAAGTTTTGGAAGAGAATGACACCAGCCCAGAAGGCAATGACACCGTCAGTGGCAGGGGCGCCTCCGTATGAGCCAAACTCGAAGACTGAGTGCGAAGTGTCATTCCGAGCCCACGAAACTCCTAGCACAATTCCAGACACCAGACACATGGCGGCCAAGATGAAGAAGTTGTACACGACGTTCCAATTAAGCTCTTTGGAGATGCGGGCTCGCTTGCTAGGTGTGATTCCAGAGTTGATCATGATCTTGCTCTCGTCACCGGTGAAGATGACTACTCCCAGAATCCACTCGGTGTTTCGCAATTGACATCCACGCAGGACCAGATTGTTGATGGAAATAGGCTCGACCATTTCATAGGGCTGCGCCTCGGGATCCTTTGTGTTGTGTTGCTGCCACCGGATGGCTGCGCTGTAGGAATAGAGGTTCGAGTGGGGGCCTTCGCTCTCAATGACGAATTCGGCGCGTTCGCAGTGTCGAGCGTGTCGTACATCGCGAGTACAATGCAGTGCGCTGCGGACCTTGAGGTTCGTTTCGCCGTCCAGATTCTTAGTTTCTACATAACAGGCGCCATCATCGGAAGATGTGGAAAGGACAATGACGTCGGCGGGGATTTCTTCGTTGTTGTATAGACGCACAAAATCGCCAACCTGGACGTTCTTCCACGCGTCCTTCTTGAAGCGGGCTTTCTCGGGGACAGACTTGTAAGGGTTCAAGACGCTTCCCCAAAACTTCTGGGTGATTTCGGGTTTCGAGTCAGCGCCGCGAATCTTGTCGTTCTCTCCGGGTCCTAGAGGCCAGGATGGGGACTGAGTAGGAGACTGTCCCGGCAGAGGTGAGGGGACTGGTGTCATCTGAATGTCACCTTCGTTTCCTAGGTACGACCCGGTATGCGACATGACCGAGGCTCGCCGAGTCTCGATTGAAGGCCGGGTGACGTTGGCGGCCCTATCGCTGCCCTGCTTTCCCTTTCCAGCTTTGACGCCCTTGACTAGCCGCCATGTTGTGACGATGCTCTTTGTTGTCGCCTTCTTGATCCTACGCCATAGGGAAATCGAGTCTTCGGCCGTGTTAACATTGTTGAAGTCGACGAGTCGGTGGACTGGGGCGTTGTTTAGCTCCATGTCGAGGACGGTTCTCCGCCAATCCTCGACAGCATCCTTAATGGCGGTTACGACGAGAATGACAATGAGGGGCACTGCGTTAAGCGCCGGGTTCGAGGCACCGAAGATGGAGAAGATCTAGAGGAGTTGGGGGTCAGTTTTTTCTTGGGGG